>NC_085866.1:55624660-55637160 GCF_034702125.1 Engraulis encrasicolus
TCCTGCCCCCCCTCATTGCACTTCCTCCTCCTCATCCTCATCCCCTCACCCCTTCCTCCCTCTCCTCTTCATCCCTCTCATCCTTATCATTCTTCTTCTTCTCCTTATCCTCCTCATCCTCCTCCCCATCCTCTTAATCGGCCTCCTCTACCTCCCTCTCATCTTCCTCTCTCTCCTCCTTATCCTTTTCCTCCTCTACCTCCTCCTCCTCTGTCCTCTGTCTGCTCCTCCTCATCGCCCTCCAATAGTGGCAGCAAAGGCCACACGAGGAGGGAGGCGATGGCATTTATTTTCTAAAGACCAGACCACCAACATGTGGCCTACAGGGTTCACTCTCTGTCTCTGTCTCTCATTCTGTCTCTCTGCGTCTGTCTCTCTGTGTCTGTGTCTGTGTCTGTGTCTGTGTCTGTGTCTGTGTCTCTCTCTCTCTCTCTCTCTCTCTCTCTCTCTCTCTCTCTCTCTCTCTCTCTCTCTCTCTCTCTCTCTCTCTCTCTCTCATTAGAGTCTGGTCCCATTCCTTCTTCTTGGTGGGTGGGGAAGGCTGTTCAGCGCTCCCATGAATAGCCAATAAGCCGTAGCATGTCAAATTAGCACCCCACTGGACAGGCCTATTGTGCCCACTGACTGGCTGACTATCCACTCATGCACTTTACTGCCTTCCACAGCACTTTAGAAGGGCTTTGCTGAACGGACCTAATACTGAACGTACGCAAGTGCACGCACGCACGCACGCACGCACGCACGCACGCACGCACGCACGCACGCACGCACGCACGCACGCACGCACGCACATACACACTTGATTTTTTCTGAAACTTAATCTCTGCATATCTCAACTATTTTTGGTGACATTTTTCACCTGCGTGAAGTTGGCACTCCCACAGACTCATAATGCTGAAATAACACTGCAGATTGTATGTGCTATGTTTGTACCGGATAGCGTAAAAGTTTTCGTTTGTGCTATTAAGGCTTTTGATTAATTTAAACAAAGTAGTCTAAATCGAAGGCAATTTGTTTGTGCTCATTTGTGTTGTGAAAATTAACGCTTCAATCACTTGTTTTGTAAAGTTACAGCAGGGCTGTGGCCTTCCACTTGACAGAATTGGATTTAATACGCATACTTTCAGCACATGCATGGTGTAAGGAAAAACTTTGCTTAACCACTAAACTGTGGAGCAAGACTCAGTTTAGAAAATGTGCTTACAGAACATTTCGCTTCCTCCTGCGTACAGTACTACAAAATCATACAGAATACTGGTGGCTGGCAGTACATGGCTGGCTCTGCGGGCCCAACATTATTTCCCACAACTTCTACTGTCAAACTCTGACTTGGAGACCCTGTTTTCAAAGGTTAGCCAAAACATTTAGCTAGCAAGACACATCCCATTTCCCCTGCTTACTTTAGGCTGCTTTTTCCTATAGCCAGCCCCTGTCATCTATTACAGCACCCTGGGCACTGTAAGTCAAGTGCTTCCAAACTTTCACTGACAGACAAGACAGCCAGCAAAGCTGTTTTCTTTCTTTTGCTCTTCTTTTTCTGCAGTGTTAGTCACTGGTGTCCTCTTCCTGCATGTCTTTCTTCCCGTGTTTTGCCCACCAAACTGCTGAGACAGAGCCAGACACTTGTGTGCAAGTTTGATGCAGTTGCAGCAATGACATTAAAAAAGAAAGCCACCGTCGCCATCATAATTTACCCAAGCCATGTCCCCACAGTTTTGACCTGCGGTCGATGACTATCATTATGCGACCCTTATAAGCTCTGAGGGATTGCAAAACAGGCGAGGAAAAAATAAGCTTGCCCTCAAAAGGAAAGACTTATCGTATAGAGAAAACTTCCTGAGCTTTCGTCTGACCAGTCAGGGCCCTGCTTAAAGTGGTAAAAATTGGTGTGGAAATTACTGTAGTGTGTGTGTGTGTCTCTCACTCACTTCCACCCTCCCTCTCTATGACCTCAGTCCTCCTCTTTCTTACCCAGTCCCTCAGTCATACCTTTCTATACTTACACTCACCGGCCACTTTAATAGGCACACTCAACTGCTCATTGACGCAAATTTCTAATCAGTCAATCAGCCGGTGCCAACTCAATGCATTTGGGCATGTTGATATGGCCAATACGATCTGATGCAGATCAAACCAAGCATCAGAATGGGGAATAGAGATGATTTAAGTGACTTTGAAAATGGCATGGTTGGTGCTACCAGATGTAGTTTTGGGTAGGGTGCGCACATCCAAAAACACTTGTTGCAGGTGCCATGCCTGATGAAGATCCAGTGTGATCGAAACGTTGCATTTTAAATAATAAAGTTTATTTTTGGAGCTCATCGGCAGTGTGCAGACCTACCTTTTTCAACTGGTGCTACCAGATGGGCTTGTTTTGAGTATTTCAGAAACTGCTGATCTACTTGGATATTCACACTCAACCATCTCTAAGGTTTACAGAGAATGGTCCAAAAAAGAAAACAAATATCCAGTGAGCAGCAGTTCTCTGGCCGAAAATGCCTTGTTGATGCCAGAGGTCAGAGGCCAGACCGGATCGAGCTGAAACAAAGGCAACAGTAGCTGAAATAACCACTCATTACAACCAAGGTATGCATAAGAGCACCTCTGAATGCACCACACCTTGAACCTTGAATCAGATGGGCTGATGGGTGCCACTCCTATCAGATAAGAATAGGAAAATTAGGGTATAATCTGCACAGGCTCCCCAGAGAACTGGACAATAGAGGATTGCTTGGTCTGATGAGTTTTGATTTCTGTCACAACACGTGGGTGGTATGGTCAGAATTTGAAAACATGGATGCACCTCCCAGGTCAAAAAAATGTGTACTTAAGTGTACTTTAAATATATTTAATTTTCTGAAAGTATATTTTAAGTACACTCTACTTATCAAGTACAGTACTTAAGTATGGTATTTAAAAATATACTTATAGTTAAGTGTATTTTAAATATATTTTAAAATAATTTGTATTATTAAAGTTATGTATTTAAATATAGTTTTATAAAATATACTGTTAGTGTATTGTACTTTAAATGTATTTTAAGTATATTTGTATTTTAAAAGTAATGTGCTAAGTGTAGTATTGTCAAATATACTATTAGTGTATTATATTTTAAATGTATTTCAAGTATATTTGTATTTTAAAAGTAATGTGCTAAAGTGTAGCATTATAAAGTATACTATTAGTGTATTATACTTTAAGTGTATTTTAAGTATCTTTGCATTTTAAAAGTTATGTACTTAAGTGTAGTATTATAAAGTACACTATTAATGTATTGTATTTAAATGTATTGTAAGTACATTTGTATTTTAAAAGTAATGTGCTAAAGTGTAGTATTGTCAAATATACTATTAGTATATTGTATTTTAAGTCTAATTTAAGTACATTTTTATTTTAAAAGTAATGTGCTAAAGTGTAGCATTATACAGTATACTGTTAGTGTATTATATTTTAAGTGTATTTTAAGCATCTTTGTATTTTAAAAGTTATGTACTTAAGTGTAGTATTATAAAATACACTATTAGTGTATTGTATTTAAATGTATTGTTAGTACAATTGTATTTTAAAAGTCATGTACTTAAGTGTAGTGTTATGAAATACACTATTATTGTATTGTATTTAAATATATTTTAAGTACATTTGTATTTTAAAAGTAATGTGCTAAAGTGTGGTATTGTTAAATATACTATTAGTATATTCAATTTTAAGTCTATTTAAAGTACATTTGTATTTTAAAAGTAATGTGTTAACGTGTAGTATTATAAAATACACTATTAGTGTATTGTATTTAAATGTATTGTAAATACATTTGTATTTTTAAAGTAATGTGCTAAAGTGTGGTATTGTTAAATATACTATTAGTATATTCTATTTAAATGTATTTTAAGTACATTTGTATTTTAAAAGTAATGTGCTAAAGTGTAGCATTATAAAGTATACTATTAGTGTATTATATTTTAAGTGTATTTTAAGTATCTTTGTATTTTAAAAGTTATGTACTTAAATGTAGTATTATAAAATACACTATTAGTGTATTGTATTTAAATGTATTGTAAGTACATTTGTATTTTTAAAGTAATGTGCTTAAGTGTGGTACTGTTAAATATACTTTTAGTATATTCAATTTTAAGTCTATTTTAAGTACATTTGTATTTTAAAAGTAATGTGTTAAAGTGTAGTATTATAAAATACACTATTAGTGTATTGTATTTAAATCTATTGTAAATACATTTGTATTTTTAAAGTAATGTGCTAAAGTGTGGTATTGTTAAATATACTATTAGTATATTCTATTTAAAGTCTATTTTAAGTACATTTGTATTTTAAAAGTAAGTAATGTGCTAAAGTGTTTTATTAAAAAATACACTATTAGTGTATTGTATTTAAATGTATTGTAAATACATTTGTATTTTTAAAGTAATGTGCTTAAGTGTGGTATTGTTAAATATACTATTAGTATATTCTATTTTATGTCTATTTTAAGTACATTTATATTTTAAAAGTAATGTGTTAAAGTGTAGTGTTATAAAATACACTATTAGTGTATTGTATTTAAATGTATTTTAAGTACATTTGTATTTTTAAAGTAATGTGCTAAAGATTGTTTTTAGAAAATACACTATTAGTGTTGTGTATTTAAATGTATTGTAACTATATTTACAAAATAAATAAACTAATTACTGGCCAAAGTACAGTCATTTTCCTAGCAAAAAATGTCTATATCTGGAACATGGACAAGAACCTCAATTTATGATGATGATGAATGACTCCCCTTTTTCCAGCATGAATTTTGTAAATAAACTACAAAAAATCATACACAGTACACCATTATAGTAATGTATGGTATTAGAAAATGTACTGCTAGTTTAATGTATTAAACTTTGTTCTTAAAAAATGTACTCAAACATAGTGTTAGAAAATATACATTATCAGTTATATATAACTAAACTTTATTTTACGACCTTTACAAATATGCATATTTTTTTGCATACTTACTATATTGCCTTTTTGACACTAATATTAATTGTCTTTAATGAAATGTACTCACTTATAAAGATTTTATGTTATTTTTCTTGTTGTCTTGAACCACTTCAAGTGTATTTTAAGTGTATTTGTATTTTTAAAGTAATGTGCTTAAGTGTTGTATTTGAAAACATACTGTTAGTGTAGTATATTTTAAGTGTATTTTAAGTGTATTTGTATTTTAAAAGTAATGTGCTAAAGTTTGGTATTAGAAAGAATATTTGAAACGTACTTAAAGTAAGTATGATTTTAGTATATTAAGTACACTTGTACAAAGTTTGATTTTTAGTACCAAAAAGTCAACTTAAAATGTGTTAAAGCTCTACTTAATTATATTTCAAGTGTATTTAAGTGTACTATAAGTTGTCCCAAAATAACATTCTTTAAATACACACTTTTGAAGTATATTTTAAATACAAAAATACATACTTATTAAGTATATTAAGTACACTTTTTTCACCTGGGTACTTTTTTAAACCATCATTTTAGTGTATTTTAACCTAGGCTTATTTATTCATTATGCTTTGTAACATTAAATAACCTTCCACCTTCCATTTTGTTAATGTATTTTCATGGTAAAACCACCATATTGAAGAGCACAAACAGATCTTAAAAAGGCATGTAAGGCCTTACCTATTAAACTTTTAAGCACAATACTGAAGTCTGTACTTAAGTTGTGTTATTAGTGTATTAAGTGCACTTTAAGTGTACTTTTTGGTGCACAAATTAAACATGTAAAAGTGTCTTTAATTCGATAAAAGCATACCACCACCAATGATTTCTAAGTATTATAATTAAGTATATAAAAGTATACTTAAAGTGTACTACTCAAGACTATTACTTCAAGAACGTAATTGTGCCTGTCAAAGAACAGGTAGTTGTGGTCTAGTGGTTAGAGTGCAGGTCTGTGGTTCAGTGAATTGTGGGTTCGAATCCTGGTTGAGGCAGTGGTTGTTGTCTGAAGTGAAGGTGAAAGGAAGGTTCATGTGAATGGCTGATGGTTGTGAACAAGACAATGTACAATGGAAATGAGCAACTGGGGATTACATTAATGTTTTTTTCATATACTTTTGAAATATATTTAAAGTGTACTTAAAATAAATATATTTGAAATGTGCTTAAAGTAAAGTCTACTTGTAGTATACTTAAAATACATTTAGAGTCAATACACTTAAAATGTACTTAAAGCGATTTTTGTGAATATATTTGAAATGTACTTAAAGTAAGTATGTTTTTAGTATATTAAGTACACTTGTACAAAGTTTGATTTTAGTACAAAAAAGTCAACTTAAAATGTGATTAAGCTCTCCTTAATTATATTTCAAGTGTATTTAAGTATACTATAAGTTGTCCCAAAATAACACAACTTAAGTATGTACTTCTGCAGTATACTATAAAGTACTTTCTCATGACATTGAAATAGATTTCTAATGTACTTAAAATGTGCTTATCCGCATGCTAAAGTTCACATTAAACACATTTTAAAGTGACTTGGTTAGTATACTTATAATGTACTTAAAGTTAAATATATTTTTAGTATATTAAGTACACTTGTACAAAGTTTGATTTTAGTACAAAAAAGTCAACTTAAAATGTGATTAAGCTCTACTTAATTATATTTCAAGTGTATTTAAGTATACTATAAGTTGTCCCAAAATAACACAACTTAAGTATGTACTTCTGCAGTATACTATAAAGTACTTTCTCATGACGTTAAAATAGATTTCTAATGTACTTAAAATGCACTTATCCACATGCTAAAGTTCACATTAAACACATTTTAAAGTGATTTGGTTAGTATACTTATAATGTACTTAAAATTAAGTATGTTTTTAGTATACTAAGTACACTTGTACAAAGTTTGATTTTAGTACAAAAAAGTCAACTTAAAATGTGATTAAGCTCTACTTAATTATATTTCAAGTGTATTTAAGTATACTATAAGTTGTCCCAAAATAACACAACTTAAGTATGTACTTCTGCAGTATACTATAAAGTACTTTCTCATGACGTTAAAATAGATTTCTAATGTACTTAAAATGCACTTATCCGCATGCTAAAGTAAACATTAAACACATTTTAAAGTGACTTGGTTAGTATACTTATAATGTACTTAAAGTTAAATATATTTTTAGTATATTAAGTACACTTATACAAAGTTTAATTTTAGTACAAAAAAGTCAACTTAAAATGTGTTTAAGCTCTACTTAATTATATTTCAAGTACATTTAAGTATACTATAAGTTGTCCCAAAATAACATTCTTTAAATACACACTTTTGAAGTACACTTTAAATACAATAAAACGTACTTATTAAGTATATATTAAGTACACTTTTTTTTTACTTGGGCTTGCCTTGTATCAGTGAGTGCGTTTATATGCAGTTCAGTATCCCGAATATGAGGTATATTCCGGTTATGATCATATTCAGGATAAGGTGTTTATGAGCACAGAGCGTTATATCCCAGTCTACATTCTTGGCTGAATTCTCTTCAAATGCATGTAGCTTGGATACCAGCATCAGCGTTCTTTGGTAAGCCCCTGTATTTGGGATAAGGTGTTTACATGCGTCATTATCCTGTCGGAATACTCCATCTAGCATATCCCGATTTCTCAGTATCCTCAATAAGGGCTTATTCGGGATACTGAAGACGGGTAAAGGTGTTTATATGCTCAAATGCAAATTCGGGATACTTAATTACCCGATCATATTCGGGATACTGAACTGCATATAAACACACTCATTGGTTCAGACTGGTGGTATATAGTGGGGTAGGGAATCGGGATATTTTCTTGTCTTGATGTGGGCCCTAGTATAAATGGAACGTAGTTGGAATGCCACAGCCTATCTGAGTATTGTTGCAGGGAGATAAGGCATTTCTTAAGGCAAAAGGGGCCCATCTCAGCCCTGGTGTAACTAATAAAGTGGCTGCTAACTGGTAAGTGTGTATATACGTACTCCTCACATACTCACTCCCCCAACTCCGTCTTCTCCACTCTGTCTCTCTTTTGCTCCATCACTCACTCAGTCATTCGATTCCTTGCTTGTTTCCTCACTACCTCTTCTCCTCTCTTACCCCTGCACTCACTCACTCCCCAGAGGTCCCTCAAAAGCTTGGAACTCCTTTACCTCTCTACTCCTTCACTCATTCAGTCCCCGTTTCCGTCTTCCCTTGCTAACACACTCAATCCTCCCTCCCCCCTCTCATTCCCTCCTTCCATCTCCCTCCCTCTATCCCTAGGGGTCTCCCTCAGCAGCTTGGATGCATCTGAGCTCAGCATTTCCCTCAGCTCTCCTTCACACTCTGTTTCACTTTATTTTAGTCAGCTCAGATCACTAGAGACCATAAAGGACAAAAAAAAGAAGAAGGAGAAGGAGGAGACGAAGGAGAGAGAATAAAATAACAACAACTAATTACAGCCTTAGATGTTGCACCTGTGTGGCAACACTGAATCAATGGTGCTGTTGCTGCGACTCACTCAGTCACTTTGTCATTTGTTGAAGTTGTTGGTTTGTGTTGTCGTTTCCCATTTGCACCAGTGGCTCCTTGAACACTAGCAAGTGTATAGTGCATCCAGGGGCATAGAAGCAAATTGTGGGCCCTATGTACAATCAGTCCAATGGGCCCCTACAGGCATATATCTACATATATCGGACTGTGTGTCAGCCCCCTATATACATGGGGCCCTGGAGACTCAGTCACACTTTCCACCCTGTACGACACCCCTGTGCATCTCTGTATTGTTGTGACCTATGGATGATCCTCATGGGAAGAGTGACTGGAAGCGTACTGTATTTCTTTTTTCTTCCTCTAAAAAGAGGAGAGGAGAGAGTGCTGGCCTAGAACTGTAGACCATTCAAATAAGTCCCACTCCCACATATCTATTGAGGCTTAGAGTAAGATAACAAAGTCTCATTTAGTCATATTGAGGTTAAAAATATCAGAGGAACTACTAGTTACTGGACAGCACTTGGACAAAAGCAGCCATTTGGCTACATTGCAATCACAGCTTTAACCAAGTATGCCCATCACATCTAAAATATGTGTGGTATGTTATAGTATATTATACACATTTATATTACATTATATATAAGACGTATGGGGTGTACACAGCAATGATATGCATACTAATGAGTAACCATTCCCCAACAAGTTTAACAGAACACATACAAATTCACAAACACACACACACACACACACACACACACACACACACACACACACACACACACACACACACACACACACACACACACACACACACACACACACACACACACACACACACACACACACACACACACACACACACACATTGCACTAGTTTCCGTATGACCAGCACAGAGCATTGCATTGCATTCTTGTGATGAATGGCTAGCAACTCCACCTTAATTGACACATCAGACCGAGGACCATTCTGCACCTCCCAGATTGATTCTCCTCGCTAATCAAAATGGGGACGTTAAGCATATTAACACGCTCCCCCGATGGCTCAACTGATTAATACCATATTTCATACTGCGGCTCCAACAAATTCCATACCACTGGCCCTATGTAATGCTTGATTACTGTTTCTGTTCCTGTAATATAAATTAATTTGCATATGAACCTGGCAGAGGTGTACATCTGTAGAATTGGAACCCCAAGGGGAATAGAGGTCTATGTGGGGTATTGTCCTGTGTTAATTGGAGAATCACAGTCATTTACTGGAAGCAGACACTGACAAAGACCTGGATAATGGACATCTGCTGCTGCTGGTAATGGATTTGCTACAGCTGTTTTCATTGTAATATTCGTTTGTATTGTTTTTTCCTCTCAAATTCAAAATTACACTGCATGTGTGTAGCCTCGTGCTCGTGTGCTTATCTCTGTCCAATTCCACTTCAGTTCATGGGTTCACTTCAGTTCTTTTTTACACATTTTGAATTTCATAGTTTTAGATATATGATTATCAGGAGCTAATGCAGGTGTGTCTGTCACCATATGGTTGCACGGTAGCTCTGTTGCTGATTTCATGTATAGGGCCTACAACATGTTTTTAAGAAATGTATTGACCCAAAACTACCAATTTTATTTATACACATCTTTTCATTCCTCTATGGCCTTTAGGCTGAATCCCATTACACCCCTTAGCCCTACGCCTTTCCCCTTCCCCTCCGTTTTGCACGTTCATGTGAAGGGCTAGGTCCGTCCCAATTCACGTTCAGACAGAGGGGAAGGGGTAAAAGAAAGGGCTTTCTACCCCTTCAAACAGAGATTATCCACAAGCACACTTCAGACAGAGGGGTACGACCGAATTCTCTGAATGCATTGCGAATGCCTTTAAAAAAATGGCGGCATCAACAAAAGCACACAAATGTAAGTATTTTCGCCGTAATTTACGGCTTTACAGTTGTAATAATTGTCGCATTGTACTAAGTTTAACATTGTCCCCATGTGTCATGGTCATTGTCTCCATGAAACACACATGAAAAAATCGCTATTAACGTCAACCTAATGCATGGAATTAGTGACAGCTATGAGTGTCATTCCGTGATTGTTGAAGGGGTGTCTCAATTCGTAGGGGTTGCGTTTCAAACCCTACACCTTACTGCTTCGTTTGAAAGCATGAGCGGCAAGGGGAAGGCATAGGGGTAGAAATTAGTAATGGGATTCGGCCTAAGTCTGGAAGTGGAATAGAGTAGAAGTCTGCACACTGTGGCTCCGCTTTGAAAATTTATTCAGGTCATACAACGTTTCGACCCAACAGGGTCTTCATCACAGGCCTCAGAGAGGTGGGATGTGCATACTCTTACTTTTATGAATATTCGGCCTAAGTCTGATAGAAGTAATAGCCATACTCAATGTGCATGCTAAAGCACATAGCCAAGGCAGGTTTGTTATTGGATAGTATGTTTCACACAGCAGGACACACAGAGGCAATTATATGATGATTAATCCAATGAAAGCAGACAGAACACAGACCTGTTCATTCACACACACACAAATGCCAATGTGGAAGGTAAATATTATATCTAAATGCTTTCTGTGTATTTTTTTTAAAGGAGATGAAACTTTTCTGAAGCACCTGAGGGCACACATACAACATAAAACAACATAAATGCAACATGGAGGCAGTCGTGGCTCAGTGGTTAGAGCAATGGGTTGGCAACCCAAGGGTTCCCGGTTCAATGCCCAACCGGACTACGGGTGAAGTGCCCTTGAGCAAGGCACCTAACCGCCACACTGCTCCCCGGGCGCCGCTCAGCAGGCAGCCCACTGCTACGGACTAGTGTGTGTACTTCAATGTGATTCACTAGTCCAAATGGGATAAAGTGCAGAGAAAGAATTTCCCCTAGGGGACCAAAATTGGCTTCGTAAATACACACAGCAGTCATTTACTGAAAATATGATTAAAATGTTGATGATTAAAGCAATGTTGATATGTAAATAAACCCATTTTAGGAAGTAGGACAGCAATCATTGCATTCTGCCAATTATGGAAATAATGGTCTTTGAGTGTGGAGATGTTTAATTGTACAGTCAATAGGACTTAAATGGGATTTCACTTTGTATTGTCGGTGATCATTGTTGTTTATTCTGTGTTGTTTTTGTATACTATGCCAACTCCTTTATCATTTAGCTGATATTTAGTGTATTGACTTGTATTGTTTCCCAGCACCGTACAATATAGAGTAATTGAATTGAGACTGTGCTGCAACCGCAGAGATGGATTGTGAGCATGTTGAACGTGTGGACCTTAAATACAGTAGAGCTGATATGTGAAATGGATATTTGCATGTGGGATTGAGCATTTGGTGGGATGTATCAATGTGCCTGGGAGTTTACAGAGACAGCCTCCTCACTCTTACAGTATGAAAAGTACTGGCTAAGTTTTAAATAAAGAAGAGGGACAGTTTACTTCACATGCACTTCACATTGCTACGCAAATATACATACTATGCATACTATACATACTAAATACATATGTTGGGTTTTTTTAAATGAGGGGAAAAACAACCTATTAGATCCACCTGATTGATATGCAGTTGATTGATGATTGATACAAATGATTAAATGTACATATATTTGAAGGTGTTTTTAGCGGTCTCCTTTCACAGGTGTAATTGGCCAAAATAAATACACTGTTAGAGGCCCGTGACATGCCTATGATGTGATGGTTACTGCCTGGCATGAACTCAAATCATTAGGGAATGATAAACAACAGCAAGGAATTGATATCTAAAAAGCAGTTGGTGAAATAATAATGTTATTTTCCACTTAATCTGCTGCTAATATTGATTTTGCAGTGACAACTCGGACATGAAACAGCGGTGGCTGTTGTAGTTATACTGTTTACAGTCCCCAAGACAGTTCGTTTTCAAAGTCAACCAATTAATGACTGCACAGATAGCTCTTAGAGTCACTTTTCTTATGACAAACAGATAAGATTGCTTGGACATTTTTTCCTCACCAGTTTGCTATTGGAAAACATAT
>NC_085866.1:55642160-55677160 GCF_034702125.1 Engraulis encrasicolus
GTCAGGTTTGAATGTACAACCCCTTATTGAAAAACAACTCCCTTACCATTAGGCCACGACTGTCCAATGCTTGCATACTTGTTCTCTTTGCACACAATGAGATGGAATGACAATTGATGGTACAAAGACCTGCTGAAATATGATAGAGTAAACATACACTAACACATGCCTTACATTATAGTGTGTGGGTCTGCTGTGGTATATAGAATAGACCTGAAGACGTGCATAGGAAATTATGTCCACTTTGTGTATTCAAAGGAATTAAGTTGTTAACTCTTAAAGCATGAATAGTTGTTTTCAATCTCCAAAAATAAATCAAGTTGCCTAAAACTTTAGTTCAATTTGCATGGTTTCATTTCACCACTTTTTGGGGAATTTAAAGGTGCATTGTGCAATATTTTTTGTACTTTATTTCCAGAAATCCTCCTGCCCATTCACAAATGTTACCCTTTGCATTGAATACCACATACCACCACCACAAAATTATAAGTATTTGTTATGACAGGACATTTTTCAATTTTCATACATGAAAAGGGGGATCTTCTCCATGGTCCGCCTTTTGAATTTCCAGAAATATACATTTTTAGCTGCAAAACTTACTGAACTTTGGTTATACTATATTGGTTTATTATTTAGTAAATATTCATGAAAAGATCAAATTTCACAATAGGCAGCACAGTGTCAATGAGGAGCATAGTTGCAGTACCCATTCTGGCCACATCCTACACAGTGCTAGCCTCGCGAGCCATCCTACGTACTTCCGCCAAAGGATTGGCTCCACTACTGTAGTCTGTCCGTGCTTCTCTGTGGAGTGTCTGGAGCAGTAGAATTTTGATCGCAACGCCCCCCCCAGAAAACAGCCAATAATCGAATACGCCCCCCACGTGGGGACGAAAGGGGGAGGACGCTCGTGACAATGACGTACACATCTGCGCCAGAGCCATTGGTCTGCGCTATGTTGTTGTTGAGTAACTGCCAGCGATTGGGTGAGAGGTGTCCAATAATTTCAAACCATAACTGAGTGCAAACTTCCTGCTTCCTACAATCGCTTCAGAGCAAACAAATGCCAGACCATAAATACGAAATGAAATGGTAGTATTATGGGATGGTCAGGACCAGGCTAACACAGTGCACCTTTAAATATGTTTTGGCAGCCCAGAGTTGGACTCTAGCAGATTCCATTCATGAACAATACATGAATCCATCTATCTAATAATTCAAGTTCTGTCTGTGTCTCTGTGACCCGCATAACTCCCGCAGCACAGCACCAAACACATCTTAAACTTAGAAGGTGACTTGGCAGTGTTAGCCTACAGCGGATTGCAGCGCAAAGTTTCACGCCGTTTGGACATGAAATACTGAAGATCACTTTCATGGAATCAGCAGTGCACCCAACATTAAAGCCGCTGGCAGGAACCTTACCTCTTTTGCGCCACGTCACAATACCAAAGACGGCAGTTTTGTTAAAACCAGAACGAAACTGGACAGGGTTTGATGACGTCACGTTCCAGCGAGTAGGATAAAAGGTCCTGCTGCACCGGTGATATAGGCCCATCTAGAAACGTCTGGGAGCATCGCAAACCTCTGATGGCGTACCCGACACTTTTTAAATTTAGGCCTATCTTTGATTTCGCTATTCAGTTTACATGCACTTAGCAACAACAGCATCAACCACTGATAGAAACAGCCACGGGGAGACCTGGCGACACTACAGCGATTCCTTAGAAAAATCTATCTATCTAGGCTATATGCACCCCAAACCTCTGACGGCGTAGGCTTTCAAGATTTATGTTTGATTTCGCTATTCAGTTTACTCACATTTGACACAAATGAGAAATGTGTGTCTGTTCTATCTGCTCCACGCACAACTCCCGCACCACTCGCGGTGCCCGATAATCTGCAAATTGGAGGATGCAGGGCACAGCGGGTTGCAACAAAGTTTGTAATGTCCGTGCCATAAATTAAATACCGAAGATGTTAGTCAAACAAATTAATTGGCTTTGCTGTTCAGGGCCTCATTTCCCGATAACGATGGTTCTTAGCCTTACGTGTGTCGTTAACCAGTGATCCTACGAATGTTCTTAGGTTTCCTACGATTGTTCCCCAAAGACACTCGTACATGAACGCGCGTGCACAGCCTCTAAGATCATTCGTAGCGTCGCTCTTAAGGATCGCTGTCCACATATGTGGTGCTGAAGTGTCCTCGGAGTGAACTGCGCCGTCATGCTGCTAAACCATTTACAAAATGTAAGGCGTGTGTCAGTATCAAAAGTTGTTTTCTATAAGGGTGGGACTACATTTGTAGCAGTTTGCAACTATCGACAGAGTTATTGTTGGCAAATGAAATAAAATGCACACACACAATGAAATCATGCAAAACCATGAGCTACGCCGTTAAACCAGACAAAGCGTGTGCAGTTGGCTACCGTGCTTAATATTTAAGAAGACAAGTAGGCCTAGGAGTTCCAAATTGGGATGCGCATTTTGGGAACGGCGCACCAAGTACCGCGCACTCAAGGCGTTAACAAATGTGAGGAACATTTTGCATGGCAGTCTGCTGTTATTAAAACAAAAAATCCCCATCGCTGCCTTTTTTATGTCATAGTTTACCCTAAGCCTACAACTATCGTGTCTTTTATGCGTCGCATGCCCTTTCTTAGGGTACTTGAAAATGAAAGAGGGCGCAACGACTCGCTGACCGTTTTTCTTTTTTTTATGTTTCGGTAGTGGCCTTCCGACATCACCACTCTTGTCTCTGGTCGCCGAAGCCCCCTATTTATTTTGCGTGTGGATGTCTTGTTCTTGTTCACAAAGCACCCACACAAATAATGATTGATCACAGTTTGATAACGCCCTGATTTATCAAACACGGCTGAACTATTTTACTGCCTATAAAATATTTTCCAAACACATTGCTTTTATTTTATACACTTACACAATTAATGTTACCTTCTTATTTTCGTTACAGTGTCAACTGTGGTGCCATGATATTTACACTCCCGTCTTAAAACATCAACTTTAAGCGCAAGTTTCTTCTTTTCCTGTGGGTGTCTCCACTATGCCATGCCACTCGCGTCTTAAAACAGCAATCTTATGCGCAAGTTTCTTCTTTTCCCTTCACATCCTGTCGGTGTCTCCATTGTGCCATGCCGTTACGATCAATCTTCGCGCGTTAAGACTACTCCTGACCACTCGTGGATTTCTCTTAGAGTTACGTGTCAACCTGCGATGGTTCTTTGCTAAGTTGGTTTTGGGAAACGCTCCGTGAGCTCTACGATGGTGTTACGTGTGAACTTAAGTAGCACGTAGCGTTAAGTAGTACTTAAGGCCCTTTCGGAAACAAGGCCCTGCTCGATAACCTACACATACAGAAGCCAACATTCTTTTTTCAAGTCGGCTGCGTCTCAAATCTACAAACACCTGACCTGCCACACAAAAACACCATGTGTTTAAAACTGATAATTTGTTAATCTCTAAACCGGCTCTCTACCTCTCCCTCCATTCGCAGACAGTTACCCGCCAATTTTGAGTTGAATTTCGAGTTCAAATGGTTCTAAATGGTTCGAGTTCTAAACAAGGTGTATCTTTCCAACAAGGGGCGTTTTAAAATGAGATGGTCACAATCAGAAAGCAATAGCCTACCTATGGCCGCAATTGACTGCGGATTTAGAATCAGTTGCGAGTAGCTGTCCAAAATGGGCTGGCCTATGTCATCACAAGTCTAACGCGAGTCCCTTTCGAGATTTTTGATAGCGAGTCTAAATTTAGACAGAGAGAGACAGACAGACAGACAGACAGACAGACAGGCAGGTTATGCCTTCAAAATGTGGATAACATACTGTAACATTTGAATGAAATCACACAATAAACCAAGGCAGCCCTTGCTGTTTGCTTTGTATTTTGTCTGTCCCAGATTTTTAGCTACCATTATATTGTACTGTACAGTCGTCGTTGTCGTTCCCCCCCCCCTCCTCCTTCTCCTCCTCCTCGTTCTCTCTTTCTCCGGTCTGTCCACTAGCTCAGGTATCTATTGCAGCTCAGTGGAGACAAAAAGCCATTGCTCAGAGATCTGGCAGCTTTCTGCTCCATGACTTATGTACTCGTGTCAGGGTAGTCTGACTTCGGTCTGAGGTGGAGGACTGGGGGACTGCAGTCAGAGTAAAGATTGCTCATCCGGTCCTTGTTTCCCACCTATGCGCTTTTTATTTACTTGTTTCTCCCCCCCACCCCACCATTTTTTGCTCCCTCCAGTAATGACTGTCTTTGTGGATTTTGATTTCCGACTAAGAAAAGAAAAGAGCACAAAATAAAAAGTAAAGAATTAATTTGTGCTGTGTTGTATTGTATGTGTAGTCTGCAATCAGCACAAAGTTGTTTTGAGTGGGGCTGGGAGTGTCGGGATGTCTGGGTTGTCGGGGTATCACTATATCTGAGTAGAGGGGAGATTAATGGGAGTAAATAGTGGGCTCTGTCACCTAGCAAGCCACTCAGCTCAGCTCAACTCAGCTCTGCGGTGTCTAGTGGGTCTGGTGGACAAGGTCGGGTTTCCCTAGAGAGTTAAAGACTGCTTATGGACGACAGGTTATCAGTGATTCGACTGTAGCTGTGGGATTGGAGAGCCAATCGACAGCACCCGGGGAAAACTCGGCCATGTCAACACAAATACAGGCTTTATCCATCATTTCTCTTTTGTGGGTGTGGGTATCAGTGTGTGCGTGCATGCGTGTGTTTGTGTGTGTGTGTGTATGTGCAGGGCTGGTTCTAGTCAACTTGGTGCCCGAGGCGAGCACCCCCTTCCCTTTTTGTATATTTAGACACTCTCATCTGTAAACATAGCGCCATGCATCTGATCGAACACAGAGTCCGAGTCCATGCATAATCATTATCAACGTGTTAAGTGTAAAGATGTTGCTGTTTTTTCGTTGACATTCTAACTGTGGGAGATTTGGGGCATTTCTGGCATTTTCTTGGCGCCCTAGGTAAATGCCTGATGTGCCTATGCCTTGCGCCGGACCTGTGTATGTGCTAGCATGTGTGTGTGTGCTTGCATGTGTGTGTGCTTGCGTGTGCATGTCTGCTTGTGTGTACATGTGTGATTGTGTGCGTGTGTTTGTGTAATCAAACATGGCCAGAACGCTAGGGAAGTCAACAGAGCGGATCGGTAGCAATCGCTAGCATCTAAATGCTGTTGGCACTGAATGTCAGTAGCAAGAAATCTCTTGTAATGGGGCCTATTACTTACAGTACTGTACGTGGTACATGCATGTGTTGCTGTTCAGGTGTATTTCAAAATAGCATAGTCATAGTGTGCACGTGTTGCCATTTCATAAGCAGGACAATGAAAAGGAGAATAATAGATGAAGAATTCTGCAAAGCCTTGGCTGTGGCTCAAACAAGTAAGGCACTGCACTATTACACCAGGGACCCTGTTATAATTATCATAATAAAGTTACAACAATATAGCTTATACAACAAAAGAACTTTTGAGTGAGGTGGATTCAGGGTCTTCTTCCCATTATTATGACATGGTTTTCATGTTTGGTCGCCTTACAGGTTGGAACTGGAAATTTTCAGAACCACGCCAATGCCGGTTCCTGCACCTAATCTTAATATAACTGATTTGTTCACAATGAGAATCAGGACGTTAGGGAAGTAAAAACTTTGTTCCCACAACAGAACAGAGATCCTCCCCTTCTCCAAATAGCCCATAAAGACTGACGGAAACACATTAACAAGTTGAAGATACTCTGAAACAATTTATTTCAAAGGGTTATATTATTACTATTATTATTATTTCTTGTGGCTTCTTTAGTGAAGAGATGTTTCTGCGGCAGCTTGGCCAAGTACTTAAAGCACAACAACATATTCTTAAGCAAGCAGTCATGTACAACCAGCTCTCTTTGCTTCGGCTTTGTTCAAGATCTCTGCAGTGTATGTTCATACAATCACAAAACTTGAATCAACTTTAGGAAAAGAATGAAAATGGAACTAAAAGAGATTGACTACCAAAAATGGTAAACTTTACATGAACTGGTGGACAAGCAACAACAGAGGGGCCATATGCAGTAGTGCAGTGTGTGTGTGTGTGTGTGTGTGTGTGTGTGTGTGTGTGTGTGTGTGTGTGTGTGTGTGTGTGTGTGTGTGTGTGTGTGTGTGTGCCTATCTGCGTGTGGACAAGCCTGCTTGTGTGTGTGCGCGTGTGTCATTTCCACCAGAGGGTTTACTATGTGTTTAGAGACACTCTCCATCAAGCCTGGGCCTGTGGAGGTGGCAGTGGAGTTAGTGGGGCTTGTGGCACTGGAGGTGGTTTCAGCTGTGGAGGTGACAATGTTAGTGTTTGTATCAGGCCATGCGTGTCAGGGGACGTGGTATTTCTGTGCTTTGCTGTCTTGTTCCATGACAATGACTCAACAACCCCCTAGAGCCTAACTTGCAGGCAGCTAGAAATGTGTGTGTGTGTGTGTGTGTGTGTGTGTGTGTGTGTGTGTGTGTGTGTGTGTGTGTGTGTGTGTGTGTGTGTGTGTGTGAGAGAGAGAGAGAGAGAGAGAGAGAGAGAGAGAGAGAAGAGAGAGAGAGAAGAGAGAGATAAGAGAGAGAGGCAGAGAGAGAGAGAGAGAGAGGGGGGGGGGGGGTCTGTCTCATATTGTCCTGGCACAGCCCAGGAGCATGGCCTCCTCTGTGTGTGTGTGTGTGTGTGTGTGTGTGTGTGTGTGTGTGTGTGTGTGTGTGTGTGTGTGTGTGTGTGTGTGTGTGTGTGTGTATGTGTGTGTCTGTGTGTGTGTCTGTGTGTGTGTCTGTGTCTATGTCTATGTCTGTGTTTGAGTGCATATTATTCCTCCTCATCTTATGCACAGCAAGCTCATGGGTAGAGCAACATCATACCAGCTGGTATTAAGGATGTCATAGTGTTCATTCAGCTCCCCGTATAATTGACCAGATTAGATCATGTGCCCAGGAGACATGTGACTATGCTCACAGAAATATTTTTAAATGTGTCTACATGAAAAAAAGAGTATTTCCCTGAATATTTTTGCTCACCTCAAAGATCTATTGAAAGAGCTATTTCAATCTCCACAGGGGGCCAATTTCAAAATTAAATGAAATAAATGGGAATGAATTGGGAATGAATCATCCTGTCCATGGAGCGTCACAACAGCACGACAAGGCACAACAAGGAAAAGCACAACAAGGAAAATGAAACGTACTGTGAGAGATGGTGAGATCTGGCATATGTTTTGCTTTTGCCCATCCCAGAAGATATGAAATAAGGCAATCAGACCCTTGAGTGTGCTCTAGTGTCTAATTTTTATGGGGTGAACGTTTCCCCCCCATGGGTCGTTAATCTCTGTGCAATATTTTCGCTGTGCTGATCTGTGAGTGGGCTGCATCTGAGTGTATGAGCATGCATGTGTGTGTGCGTGCGTTCCTGAGTTTGTGTGTGTGGCAGATTGCTGCAAGGTTCCACAGTGAATGGGCTATGAGTGTGCTTGCATGCATGACTTTGTACTGTACGTTTGTACGCGTGTGTGTGCACATGTGTGTGCTTGTTGAGGGGGCTGTCCTTGTCCAATGTTTCCAAATATATGCAACGTGGGAGTGAGATTTTGTCATTTTGTAGTTTGTTTAGCAGATTGGGGTTTATTAGATATAAATCTGTTTTTTTCATATGCCCTTGGCTTTCATGGCACGTTCATTAACTCTATATAGGCCTACAATAATAGCAATAAATGTATAGTGCAAAGTGAAAAAATGAACACTGATAATAGTTATGGGGATGACAGTGGTGATTCTTAAAATAGTTTTTTTTACACTATATTGTGTGAATGGAAAAGGTCAATTTTGAATTTGTATTGTTTCATTGGTAACTTCAAAGTCGTTACTGAATGGAGTGTCACCCTGTTCGATCAGATCAACAGAACGATCGTGAATTTACAAAAAAAAGGATAGCTGATAGGCACACTCGCTCATGCACACACACACACACACACACACACACACACACACACACACACACACACACACACACGCACACACGCACACACACACACACGCTGGGCTACCTAATTAAAATTTGACCTGCAGCTACTGTGCAACAAACTCTAGGATTGGCTTTTTGGAGCGAGACTAGAAACAAAGAAAAAAAAAGCAATTTTCTGGAAGGCACTCATTACTGGCAGATTATTAAGGCACACAAATGAAAAAAAACTGCAGGAAATGCATAATGAGACGGCCTACTAATTAGATGGATTGAAGTATTAACAATGAAGTGCACTTGTCCAGCCCATCAAACACATCAACTCACCTTCACGGATCAACCTGCCCACCTACGTGTACGATACAGCATTTTATCAAGAAAGCTAAGATCAATCACACCATTTTAATAGTTATCCCATCCTAATGAGTCACACTCCTACTCTATTCATGGCTCCACAGCATGCACACAGGCACACAGGAAACCCTAATGGGGAAACAAACTTGGCTGTGACACCTACATGCCCAATGAGAAACAGGGACCCAGATACATCCTCTGTCTGTGACCTAGTAATTGAGTGTGCCCTGTGTAGGTCAGACAGGCAGGTGTGAGGTGGCCTGAGGTCCCCAGGCTGGCCGTCTGCAGGCTGTCCTATCATGTCAGGCTCGGGGACACTGTGACGCAGTTACTGTGACGTTTGGAGTCCCCGGGAACAGATGTCCTGAGATAATGGGACTGCATTGGAGCCTTACAGGTGCAGATGAACAACAGTCTCCACCAGGATGCTCAGGGGAAGAAGTCAGCTGCCATGACTCACATCTGCTGTTCTACTGTGTGCAATTAAAAACTTCATCTATCTATCTATCTATCTATCTATCTATCTATCTATCTATCTATCTATCTATCTATCTATCTGTCTGTCTGTCTGTCTGTCTGTCTGTCTGTCTGTCTATCTATCTGTCTGTCTGTCTGTCTGTCTGTCTGTCTGACCACTGTTGACCAGCTCTTGTTACATACATAGGCCTAATGTAAAATACATAGTATTTACCAGACCCCTCTAAGCAAAGTGATTCACAAAAAGGAATCTTGAAAACATGGGAGATAATAATAGTTGTGCAATTAGGAGCAAAAATCAAGGCTCAGTTCTGGCATTTACCTGAGAAACACCTGATCAGCCAGAGCAGAAGGCTCACTTTGAGCTCAGTCAGTCTAAGACACTGGTTGGGAAAACACCATGCCCTCTGTAGCAGAAATCTGTCGGTTTATGGGCTCTGAGGGGAGAAGGTGGAAAAATATAGACATAGAGTGGTGACTCCAGAAATGGTGAATGACAGGACAGTATTAGTTTTTGGCAAGATTCAACATTGGCTTTATGATCAGGGACAACTCATCTTGAAAGGTTGTAAATTTCCGAGCAAAAATCATCTTGGTTGTTGAGACTGTTGACAGTTTGATTGTATCATTTTATTGCTAAAAGCTATGGCCCACACACAATCATAAAGAACTACAATGGCGGATACGTCATTCAAGAGCAAAGTGTGAGACAGTAAACAAACGAAAAAATTCAAATCCGTTGCAAAGAATCCATGAAAATCTCCTCTACAGTGAATTGTTTTCGGTCTTCTGCACAGAAGGTTTTCATTCATTTAGACTAGCGTTTCTCAACAGGGGCGGCAGCCATTGCAAACCACACTATTATCACAGGCCACTTCAGCCAGGTTAACTTATAAGTTTATAAGTAGGCTAAGGATGGGATGTTTTGAGAGGCGAGATGTAATGCTTATTTCCCGCTCTTAGTTATATACCATTGAATCTTGACAGGCATTTCCATTATGGTGAGCACTTGGTTGTTTTCTTAAATGGTCAAATTCCCACAACACACTTAACATATGGTACATAGGTGTGATTTAGGTTAAAATAAGATGACCCATTTTTCTTTCATGTGTTTACTCCATTGGTTTATGAAGATTTTGCAAACAAAAGCGGTGTGGTGCATGACGGATAAAATGCTAATGTAGCACACACTACAAGTATGAAATAGGAATAGTTAGGGATGGGGGTGGACCAGTACTAGGTTCGTAGGAGGAGCAGTAATTGGTTAAAATAATAATTGACCAAGAAACAGGGAAAACACCACAGACCAGAATATAAGTTTAGATTGCCGGCTTTATCAAAAGAGAAATAGAAATAGTATTATTTAGAAATTGGATCCTTCAAGACATTACACATACAAAACATTTAACATAGAAAAAACAATTGCATATGAATGCAAAGTGAATTCAAAAGAATGAATCTAAGTTTTACTCAGTTACCCTTTAAAGTAAGAAACCATTCTGTATTCTTAATCTATTTTAGTTCACTTCAACTTATTTAGTTTCAGTAGTTTAGTATCTTAGTTGAGCTCTTATTAGTTTTCAAGTTTAGTTGTTATCTGGTTAGTTTAGTTATGTGGTATAACTAGCTCTTTTAATTATCCATCTTAATTGTTATCACTGAGGCCTATTTTAGTAATAACTAAATCAAAAGCATTTAGTGTTACCTTTAACCAGTAGGTTATTACAACCAAAAAGCATGGGGCATCTCACTAAGCCCACATCAAAAAGTTAACACCAGAAAATGCAGTTTCAATATCCCTTACAGTTAAACACATTCAAATTATGTACACAACATCAAACATGAAACGGTTAAACTGTATCAATGTCCATTAAATCAGTCCTTTAGCGCTAAACAGTTCTTTAGCAGGCGAAAGGGAAACGTTCCCTTTCACACACAGCAGCGCGGAGCAGTCCACGCACTGCGCACGTGATCCAGAGGGGAGAACAACAGCGGCTTAAACTGCAACAGTCTTACCACGGTTGTTGATTGTTCTCCGCAGGGAAAGGAAAGTGGAAACGCTGAAGCAGTCAGCCTTTCAATCCGGTGTCCACTCTCCCGGAATGGGAGAAGAGATGTGTCTTTCGACGTACAAGCAAAGTTCACGGTTCCTCCTATCTCGGGTGGCTCGCCATCTACTGTCGTTGATCACGCGCTGGATGCGTGATCTTCAAAGCAAACTTTTCTCTCGACGATTCTCATTCAAAACTCAAGATTAAAACTCTAAACAAAACCACAGTCTATCGACATAGACAGAAGGTAAAACAAAACACTTTCAGACAGAAAATAAATCGCCAAATACAGTTATAAACTTATCTCTTTTCCTTCACATCACTGGAGCTCCACACGAACGTGGCTTCACCTGTTCTGCCTTCCTCGATTCTGACGAGAATCTTCCGGAACAGAACTACTATCAGCAACGTGATTGGCTGATAGATATGACCTTTCAACTTCAACCAATGATAAAATGAATTACCAAAACCATGAAATAATGTTTTAAACACTATTTATCTATTTAAGACGTTTTTAATATCACAAAAGTAAATTATTAAAATGATGAAATTCTGCTTGCTATTTATTCTATTTATTAACTATTTATTTACCAATGTCTATTTTAACCTGGGTTACACCCTCCCCTCTTAAATCTATGCAAGTCCCTTTGCATAAATTAAACGGTTAGTCTACTTTTGGAAGATGTAGGGGTTAAATGAGGTTCTACCAGGGAACTAGAGATGGCAGTACTTAAACTTCGCAGTAAGTTTTGAACAATTGCCACTAAGGGATTCCCTAGCTCGGGATATGTCAGTTTTCTGGGGGGATCTCTTTGTCTTGTAGATCTTCTCAGTTCAGTCTGGCTTTCTTCATCTTGATCGTTTTGTCCTTCAACAGGCTCTGTGTCATCCTGAATTTCAGGTAAGTTTCCAGCATCAGTTATAACAGCTTCAAGTTCTGTATCCTCAACAGCTTGGTCTGCTGTCGGTTCAGGTAAGGGTTCTCTTTCAGGTTGGTCGTTTACAATCACAGGTTCCACTTCAGGTGCGGGCTGTGTTTCCACAGAGGGTACGTTTTCAGATGAGGATGGACCCGGTTCTTCTGAAGCGTTGCAGGAAACTGCAGGATCTGGACAGGTAAGTGCAACAGGAGGACGGGTCGTTTCTCTGAGAGGCACAGGCACAACGAATTCCTGTGTGGACCTTGTGGTTGTAATGACTGGATCTTGAAAGGAATAAACAAAGTCATCCTCTTCATCAGAGTAGGGCTCTGGTTCTGGTTCGGCAGTGTCAGGGTTTGGGCGTTGACGGGTGCTTGGCCTTCGAGGTTTAGGCACAGGAGGGGGCTCTTCGTTAGAAACAGGCAGGAACCCACAGGGTAGCAGGAGGTCCCTGTGCAGCGTTCTGAGAGGACCGTCTTTGTTCTCGGGCTTGACGGAGTAGACTGGGAGATCACCCTTCCGGCTCACGACGACATGCACAGTTTCTTCCCACTTGTCCGCTAGCTTGTGCTTTCCTCTTAGGCGTACATTTCTGACAAGCACTCCTATATCCTATATCCAAGGTAGATTCAGTAACAAGTTTGTCGAACCTGACTTTGTTCCTTTCAGCTGCTTTGGCAGCATTTGTCCTGGCAAGTTGGTAACTCTCCTGAAGGTGGTTTTTCAGGTTTCGTACGTACTGGGAGTGAGACTTCTGCTCCCTCTGGTTCAATGGAACATTGAAGGCAAGGTCAATGGGTAACCGGGGCTGCCGCCCAAACATAAGTTCGTAAGGCGTGAACCCGGTCGTGTCATGTTTAGTGCAATTATAAGCGTGCACTAGAGGCTTTACAAAGTCTCGCCAGTGGGTCTTGTCTTCAGCCTTGAGCGTACCAAGCATGCTTAAGAGTGTACGATTAAATCTTTCGACAGGGTTACCCCTGGGATGGTAGGGTGTTGTTCTTACTTTGTGTATGCCAGCAAGATCACAGAGTTCTTGGATTGTCTTTGATTCAAAATCGGGGCCCTAGTCGCTGTGCAGCTTTTCAGGAAACCCATAGTGGACTATGAAGCTTTCCCAAAGGCACTTAGCGACTGTACGAGCTTTCTGATTCGGAGTCGGGATCGCCACTGCGTACTTCGTAAAGTAATCTGTTATGACAAGTACATCTTTGGTGTTACTCCGATCTGGCTCGATGGAAAGGAAGTCCATACAGACTAGTTCCAGCGGTCGGGTAACAATGATGTTGACCAAAGGTGCTACTTTCTCTGGTGGGGCTTTACGACGCATACAGCGGTTACAATTCTTGGTTCTCTTCTCAACATCTTTAATCATTCTTGGCCAGAAGAATCTGGATCTGGTGAGGTCAATGGTTCGGTCAAAACCTAAATGACCCATGTCATCGTGAAGGCTTGTCAGGACCATGTCTCTGTACTTTTCAGGTAAGACTATTTGGTAGTGGGTTTCATCTCCAATCTGCCTTCTCCTGTAGAGGATGTCATCTCTCAGCTCCAACTTGTTCATCTCTCGCAGGTAGATGGGAAGGTCGGGTAGCTCTTCCTTGACAGCTGGAGAGGGCGTCTCCCCAGTGTCCATCAGATGGAGGATTTCATAGATGGCAGGATCTGCTCTCTGTTGCTCCCGCAAATCCTCCTCTGATACGCTGGGAATGACAGGAAAACCATCGCAGCTCTCCAAGCTTTCAGGAATAGCTGTAGCCGTCATGGCAAGAGATGTGACAAGAGGGATGATGGGATTTCTCTTGCTGGTTCTCACAGGAGTGCAGACTAGATGCTTCTCACAATTTGCAGTAACAGTCTTGGCAGAGACACTAGTGAAATCGTCAGACTCAGGTAAGTGTTGGTGAATGAATTGACTAATTCGCTCTTCTTCTTTCTGAGAGACTAGATCATTGACAGGTCCAGCATGTCGACGTCGTGAGAGGCCATCGCCATCGAGGTTCCGTTTCCCTGCTCGATACTGAAGCTGGAAATTGAAGTTGGAGAGAGCAGACAGCCAGCGATAACTCGTTGCGTCCAACTTAGCTGTGGTGAGCAGGTAAGTTAGGGGGTTGCTGTCTGTAACGACTGTAAAAGAGACGCCATACAGGTAATCTGCGAACTTCTCTGACACAGCCCACTTCAGCGCGAGGAATTCCAGTTTATGAGCTGGGTAACGGGATTCGCTCTTCGACAGTCCACGGCTGGCATATGCG
Organism: Engraulis encrasicolus; assembly: GCF_034702125.1. NCBI lineage: Eukaryota > Metazoa > Chordata > Actinopteri > Clupeiformes > Engraulidae > Engraulis > Engraulis encrasicolus. The sequence goes on from NC_085866.1 coordinate 55,656,193, forward strand.
ATGACTCGCATGACTCCCTCCTGCTCCTGGTAGAGCACTGCCCCGAGCCCAGTTGTACTTGCGTCTGTGTGCAACACATACGGCAGCTTGGGGTTTGCGAATCCTAACACAGGGGCAGTAGTGAGTTTGTCAATGATTGTTTCGAATGCTGTCTGGCATTTATCCGTCCATCTCTCTCCAAACGGCTCTCTTGGCTTGAAGTACTCACCACTGGTCTCTTTCTGCTTGTCAGTCTTTCTGAGTGGTGGGTACCCGGCAGTGAGGTCGTTTAGTGGCTTTATGATCTTGGAGTAGTTCTGGATAAACCGCCGGTAATATCCAGCAAATCCTAAAAATGAGCGTAGCTCTTTCAGGTTCATTGGAGTAGGCCAGGTCTTTAAGGCCTCAATCTTCTAAGGGTCGGTTTCGACACCATTCTCGGACACTATATGTCCTAAGTACCGAACTGAAGTTTGGAAGAATTTACATTTCTCCAAGGAGAGTTTCAAACCGTACTCCTTCAACCGGTTCAGGACATGAAGAAGGCGCTTCTCATGCTCTTCAATAGTGTCAGAGAACACTATCAGGTCATCCAAGAACACGAGGACTTCTTTGAGGTTGATGTCTCCCATGCACCGCTCCATCAGCCTTTGGAAAGTGCTGGGAGCGTTAGTAACGCCCTGGGGCATCCTATTAAACTCCCAGAACCCCAACGGACAGACGAAGGCTGTTTTGGGTTTGTCGGTTTCTTCTACCTCGATCTGATAATAACCGGACTTCAGGTCCAGTACGGAGAACCATTTAGAGCCTGTGAGTGCAGAAAAGGCTTCCTCCAGGTTAGGCAGCGCGTAAGCATCCTTGATGGTTTGGAGGTTTAGCTTACGGTAATCGATGCAGAGTCTCACATCTCCGTTCTTCTTTCTAACGACCACGATGGGCGAGGAGAACGGTGACTCTGACGCACGGATTACTCCTGCTTCACTGAGCTCTTGAAGGTGTCTCCGGACTGCGTCCAGATCTTGTGGACGTATCGGTCGAGGTCGGTGCTTGAAGGGAGTTGCATCATTCAATTTGATTTGATGCTTGACTTTATCTGTTCGTCCAAAGTCTGAATCATGTAGAGCGAATACTTCGGGCATAGCACATAGCTTCTTCTTTATTATTTCTCTCCATTCAGTTGGCAGTGGAGAGCCATCGAAGTTCAAGTTCAGCTTCACACTGTTCAGAGGCTTTGGGACGCTGGAGTGTGCTGGCTTAGCAGGGCTTTGTTTGCTTGAGACTACTTCCTGCAGGGCATGAATTTCAGCTATGACACTCTTCGCTGGAATGATGATGTCATGCTTACTCTCATTGCGCAGCACAACTGGCAGTTTTCTAGGTGTATTGTCAGGTAAGGTGAGTAGACAGCTTATGGCTAGCAGGCCTCCAGGTAAGGATGATGAAGGTGGTTCGATCACGACCCAGCGGTCTAGAGCTTGACTGTTGACATGAGCTAGTCCTTCAATGACGCAGCTTTGTCCAGCCGGGATGACCTTCGGCTCCTTTCCTGGTAGCTGTACTAGTCCCAAGCTACTGTCCGCTCTTTGCTTGTTTCTCTGCTGCATTACTTTCAGGACAACTCTGTACCCATACGGAAGGGCTTGAAGATCTGTGTTCACACTGCAGCAGTTCTCATACACTAAATCCAAGGTGTTGGTACCTATCAGGAGTTGGGACTGTGTATTTGATCTTGTGTTTGGGACAACTAATGCAAGTGTGGACACTGAGATTTCAGATCCAAAGCAGGACTTTGGGAAAGTAATGTTTATTTCAATGAAGCCTGAATAGGGTACAGTTTGACCATTCGCAGCCTCAACTTCCAACAGGTCATTCAGGGGATGAATCTTCAAATGAGGGAGGTTGCTCTCATAGAATGATTGCGACACTGTAGTCACTTGAGATCCTGTGTCAAGTAGGCAGTTACAAGACTGTCCATCAATGAGTACATGAGCAGTGTACTTGGCTCCAATCAATCCTTTTGGAACTCTTGTATCACTGGATCTTGAGTGTCTGTATCCAATGTCAGAGGTGGGACTGTCATGACAGTCAGCTCTCATTTGTCCCACAATGAGGGCTGAATTCAGTTTAAATGCTGGGAAGAGGCAGGATCGTTCTTACTGTCCCAGAGAGACTGTTTCTCTTTCAGCTGTTCTTTCTTGGCGGCTACTAATGGTGGGTCTGGTTCATTTGGACACACGGTAGCAATATGCCCATCTTCACCACACTGAAAGCAATACCATGGCCTTGGTCTGTTAGGCCTTTGGTTTACAGCTGAGGGACTGTCAGGCTGCTTGTTCTTGGGTTGGCGCTTTGCACCTGGCTTTGGTGCATTGGCCTGGGTCTTTCGTGGTACTTGGGCTTTTCTGCCAGTGAGCTGACTCTGGAGCTTGGCTACTTGTTTCTTTAGTTCTGAGACAACAGCGTCAGGGGAAGGCTCACTGGACTCAGCTTTCTGTGTCTTTAATCGGGTGAGTTGACTCTGCAGCTCAGAGACTAGCTTTCTCATTTCTGCAACATCATTCTCTGCTGTTGGGGGTCTTTCAGCAGAGCTTGCATCTAACAGATGTGTGTTGGCTTTCTGCTTCACTACACCAAGATGCTTCTGTTTGCGAGACTCTTTTGCACTTTGTTTATCCTCTTCTACACGAAGCTGCAGCAGCAACTCTGAGAATGGAGGGGGTTTGTCTCTCTTGTGTTCAAGCTGGAGGTCAGCAATCAGCACATTGTCCCAGCACCCACGGCAGAACTGACGTAGTAGGTGCTTATCAACTTCACCAGCAGACACGCCTCCTCTTTTCTGTGCTTTGGCAAGGAGTGTCTGAAGTCTGTGTAGATACTGGGAGGGTTTCTCTCCAGAGTCTTGGAACGTGCTGAGGAATGCTGCAAAAAGCTCATCTCCATCCTCGACTGTCCCGTAGGCTGACTCTAAGAGGGTAAGGTAGGCAGCTGGCAAGGCATTTGGGCCTAAGGGTTTCACCACATTAGCTGCCGGTGGCACTAGGCTGTCTAATATCTTCCTGGAGCGCTGTAAATCAGACAGAGCTGGATCCTTGAGAATGAGTTCAACGCTGTTACGCCATGTGTCAAAGTCTGTTTCATGATTTGGGCAAGGGGATTTGCCTGAAAACTGTCTCAGTCTGAATGACGCGTTCATCAATGACACTGGAGCTTCGCTTCTCACCACATGCTCGACGAGCATTCGTTGCACCTCTGGTGGATTAGCATAGCTCATGGCAGCGGGGGGAACTTCACTCTCTTTAACATTGCTGAAGATGATCGACTTGGTTGGGCTCTGGAGGGATTCAGCTTGCTCTACAGTCTTATCAGGAGAAACACGTTCAGCTGCTTGCGGCTGGGGCACTGCTGGTTGTGGTTCTTCGCTCTGAGCCTCCATGTTGGTTCACAGGCTCTGGGCTCACAGCTGCTCCAGTTCCACTGAATTTCAGTAGCTGTTCATTCAGGATGTCTTCATAGGATTTTCCACTTAGTCTTGCTACTTTCTGCAGTTCACTTAGGAAACTCTGGGTGGCGCTCTCAGTCACAGTGGGGACGTATTCACTTGATAGGGCTTTGATGTAGAAGGTGACTTCGCTTGGACTCTTATAGCTATAGGGGAGTATTGGTTCTAGGGCGTCGACTGCAGCTCCACTATCATACTCTACAATGGCATGTTTGTGGTAGGGGGAGTGAGAATCATTTATCTTAATAAATCTAGCTATATGCCCATATTCTTCCAAGAAGTCAGTGACTTCATTATCTAGCTCTGTTCCTGTTAATCCGCTAATAATGACTGTATTTGGCACTTTAATGTTCTCTCTATCAACTATCTCCATTTTGGCCGGACTTGGTCTAGTTAAGGTCTGGGTGCAAAATTAAGTTTATTTTAATCAATAATTCTCACTATTTTAACGCAAAACCACTCCTGGCTGGCTCGCCACAGTTTATATAGCACACACTACAAGTATGAAATAGGAATAGTTAGGGATGGGGGTGGACCAGTACTAGGTTCGTAGGAGGAGCAGTAATTGGTTAAAATAATAATTGACCAAGAAACAGGGAAAACACCACAGACCAGAATATAAGTTTAGATTGCCGGCTTTATCAAAAGAGAAATAGAAATAGTATTATTTAGAAATTGGATCCTTCAAGACATTACACATACAAAACATTTAACATAGAAAAAACAATTGCATATGAATGCAAAGTGAATTCAAAAGAATGAATCTAAGTTTTACTCAGTTACCCTTTAAAGTAAGAAACCATTCTGTATTCTTAATCTATTTTAGTTCACTTCAACTTATTTAGTTTCAGTAGTTTAGTATCTTAGTTGAGCTCTTATTAGTATTCTAGTTTAGTTGTTATCTGGTTAGTTTAGTTATTTGGTATAACTAGTTATTTTAATTATCCATCTTAATTGTTATCACTGAGGCCTATTTTAGTAATAACTAAATCAAAAGCATTTAGTGTTACCTTTAACCAGTAGGTTATTACAACCAAAAAGCATGGGGCATCTCACTAAGCCCACATCAAAAAGTTAACACCAGAAAATGCAGTTTCAATATCCCTTACAGTTAAACACATTCAAATTATGTACACAACATCAAACATGAAACGGTTAAACTGTATCAATGTCCATTAAATCAGTCCTTTAGCGCTAAACAGTTCTTTAGCAAGCGAAAGGGAGACGTTCCCTTTCACACACAGCAGCGCGGAGCAGTCCACGCACTGCGCACGTGATCCAGAGGGGAGAACAACAGCGGCTTAAACTGCAACAGTCTTACCACGGTTGTTGATTGTTCTCCGCAGGGAAAGGAAAGTGGAAACGCTGAAGCAGTCAGCCTTTCAATCCGGTGTCCACTCTCCCGGAATGGGAGAAGAGATGTGTCTTTCGACGTACAAGCAAAGTTCACGGTTCCTCCTATCTCGGGTGGCTCGCCATCTACTGTCGTTGATCACGCGCTGGATGCGTGATCTTCAAAGCAAACTTTTCTCTCGACGATTCTCATTCAAAACTCAAGATTAAAACTCTAAACAAAACCACAGTCTATCGACATAGACAGAAGGTAAAACAAAACACTTTCAGACAGAAAATAAATCGCCAAATACAGTTATAAACTTATCTCTTTTCCTTCACATCACTGGAGCTCCACACGAACGTGGCTTCACCTGTTCTGCCTTCCTCGATTCTGACGAGAATCTTCCGGAACAGAACTACTATCAGCAACGTGATTGGCTGATAGATATGACCTTTCAACTTCAATCAATGAAAAAATGAATTACCAAAACCATGAAATAATGTTTTAAACACTATTTATCTATTTAATACGTTTTTAATATCACAAAAGTAAATTATTAAAATGATGAAATTCTGCTTGCTATTTATTCTATTTATTAACTATTTATTTACCAATGTCTATTTTAACCTGGGTTACACCAAGTTGTTACTGTTACAACCAATGACGTCTATTATTAAGGTCAGTGGTTACAACCCCTTCCCTAGATTCCTACTTTCTGTAGTTCCATTCCACTGGCCAATCAATGAGTTCAGGCATGCTGGCTAACTCTTCTCAATGCATGGCTGTACCAGGTTATTACAGTAACTTGTTGATTTTCAAGCATCACCTCCATCCCATCTGCCATAATTTCATTATCCTAGCATCATGCAATATAGGCTATTGTCCAGTGGGGTAGGATATAGGTTTAAGTAGCCATTTGGTGTAGGGTGAGAGCGGTATAATAAGGTTTTTTTATATGCAGCTTAAAGCACTGTAACAATTCTCTTGGAATATTGCAGAGAAGTTTAGAGGTCTTCAGCATGCTTTGTTTGTTTGCACACACACACACACACACACACACACACACACACACACACACACACACACACACACACACACACACACACACACACACACACACACACAGTTTGAATGTGTTTCAAAAAGGTACACATAGATGCAGCCAGGCGGGGTCTAGTCTGCCACCACATGGCTCTCTCATGGGTATTTCATACCTGCAGCAAAAAGCCTCTACCTCCACCTGTCGCCTTACCTGATTATCATAGACTTGCAATCGAGATTCGATCTCTTCGCCGCCGAAGGTGTTGCGTCACTAGGAGGGCGCAGCCTGGCTACCTGTCGCCCGACGTGTGAGGTCGATCTTCAGACATGCCCGCAGTTGTTCCAAGGACCGCAAACTGGCAGGGGAATGAAGGCAGCAGAAGCAAAGATGAATGGAAGCACTTGCATACTTGCATCCCCACTTGTGGATGCAGGGTGTCTACAGGTTTGACCAAGTCAAAATTAAGACATTTTAAGACTTTTCAATACCATTTTCCAAATAAAATTAAGACCAACTTGCGGCGTTTACTGGTTTTAGCAAGTCAAAATTAAGACATGTTAAGACTTTTCAATACCATTTTCCAAATGAAATTAGGACCAACTTGCAAGATCATACACAGGTTCAAATGAAGCACAAAAACCAACTGGTTATATACATTAATGTAGCCGTTTGAAAACACAAAACTATACACAATGAAACTTTACACTACATAAAATTCAATAATGCGTTCTAAATTACACTACATGGCTACAACTCCCGATTTCCGTCGCGAAGTTCATCACAAGACTGACATAATTATTCCTCCCTAAATTAAGCTCCACAAATTTAAGACATTTGGGTTGAAAATTTAAGACAAAATAAGACTTTTCAAGGCCTTATTTGGCTAAAATGAAATTTAAGACAATTTAAGACTTGTTAAGGACCCACGGCCACCCTGTGGATGGCAAAACAGCTGTGCTCAAAATCATATACCCCCACTTGGGAAGTCATCCTTAGGGGTCTTACACACCAAGGCGGTAAAGCGTCGCGGAACGGCAGCGTTTTTTACCGGCGTCGGTGAAAATACATTGAAACCTATCTGTCCTTACACACCAACCGGCGGTAGTCGAGCGTCAGCGGCGCGGGAGCCGGCTCCGCGCCGCGCTGCATTTGGAAAATAGAACTCGAGCGTATTTTTCACGCCGGCGACCGGCGATGTCTCATTCAAATGAATGGCAAAGTAGCATGCTAACTTTGGCTGTGGGGAGGGTTTTGAATAGGAATGGCCGCGCACGCCGACGCTGTCAGTGTGAAAGGCAGAGAAAAACACGCCGGACAAAACTGGCAGAAAGACCGCGTTCGTCCCGGTACCGTTCCGTTCCGCCTTGGTATGTTTTGGCCCTTACGATGCAAACACTGAACATGACAAGAGCGACAACGGCGAAGAAAGTAATTGACTTTGCATGATAGAGGAGCTGGCGACAAAAGAGACAAAAGCGACTTGGGCGACAAGAGGCCATTTGAGCGACACGAGCAAAGTTGAACTTCAGTGAATATTATGGTAATGAGCTCTGATGCGGCTTGGCAATATCCGTCACAGACAATTGGAATGTCAGAATGCCTGGATTCTACTCTGTTGCTTTTCCATTGCTTTTCTCTGTTGCTAGTCATACTCTGTTGCTTGTATTGCTTGTTTCTCTCTTGCTACCGAAACAGTCAAGTGACTCTGTAGCTTTTGTCTCTTTTGGAATTTTTGTGCGTTTACAGTTCATACATTTTGATTCTTCACAATATTCTCTGCTTGGAAGTTAGTTAGTGCATACGGAGCTAATTCCTCCTTATTGGCAGAGCTATATATTGTCCAGACCCCAATGTCCATGCATTGACCATCTGCCCCCTTCACCCCCTGCCCACCTCTCCACACTCCATGTGGCTCACTGAAAAGATTTTCCTAATACTAGGAAACACTCTTTCACACTTCACTTCACTTCACTTCACTTCACTTCTCTTCTCTTCTCTTCTCTTCTCTTCTCTTCTCTTCTCTTCTCTTCTCTTCTCTCCTCTCCTTTCCTCCTAGCTGTGAGTTATTACGCCTGCATGGTATTTATCTCCTGACCAGACATCCATAAAATGTAGGGTCCAGATACAGCAGTGTGGGATTAGGTGGGCTTTATAGAAAATCACCTTCCTCAGCCAGCCGATCAAATTTTGCAGGAACCTGACCAACCTACCCTCTCACAGAGAGGCTCACTGTGGATACATTTCAGCACAGAAAATTAGGTCTAAGGGTTACTGTTGGAAATGTGCTTCTGCTTCTGTTACTGCTACATAAAGTAGTAGACATTGATGTGGAAATTGGCCGGTATCTATAACATACAAAATGGCCCATGCCGATAAGAAAAAAGGTTGAATCCCACCTTATTATGGGCTGAAATGTTTGTATAGTGCCGCTTTTCCCATTTAACTCAATAAAATGGTTGTTATGTATACCATATTACTATTTGGGTCATTTCACGTGAAATCAGACACTTTGGGACCCGACCGACCCAGATTTTACAGTTTTTCGCGATTGGTTTGGCTAATTTCTTGAAACTGAGATGACATTCCTATAACCATTGGGTCATTTGGCCAAACATTCTTACACTTCTGCACAACAGTTCAGATAACTAGCAAAATGTCATATACCTCCCAAAACAGCTCATTCTTGCATCAGCACTAACCTTTCTCCCACATAAATGGTCAGTACCATAAAAATGGCATAGATCCTTCTCAATTGCTTTGACTCATTTGCATTCATTTAGTCCTTCTGTCAAAACTAAACTGGGGTGCATTTCTCAAAAGGGAAGTTATTAGCCTGTTAGCAACTTTGGTAGTTGCCAATGGGAAAATGCATTGAAAACAACAAAGTAGCTAATGAAGTAAGCAACTTTGGTTTTGAGAAATCCACCCCTGGATGGTTCAGCATAACTACATGGATCCTCATCACTTCCTCATATCACACCAAAAACACTTAACCCGTGTGTCAAAATTAAATTTCTTCCCCACATATATCATCAGTACCCCCAAAATACATTGTCGCTTTGCCATTGTGTAAGCACTATAAGTCAAAATGGTTAGATGTTTTCTCTACGTTCAGCTAACAGATTTTGACTATGTATGAAAAATAAAAAGTGAGTGAAACCATTGAAGTTTGACAACACAAACAATTTACCACGGACATTTATTTGTAACTTTCTTTTCTGTAAATTCATATACAGAAAGTAATGCCCATATATTACAGGTTTCTCATGGGTTTGGCTCATTTCTCAAAACAGAGATAACATTCTCAAAATAACATGGACAAGTCCCAAAACAAGTAGCAATTGTTCAAAACAGAATGTCGTTTGGAAAAATGTCAAGAAATTAGCCAAATAACAGAGGGAACTGTAGTATACACGGTTGTAAAATTATTTTCTACAAACTAGTAATGTTACAATATCATCTGGCCTGTTGAACACTGTCGTGAATTTACTGTTTAATGAAATTCTTAAAATATTATGTCCTCGACTGTTTTGACAATTGTGTAGACTACTTTGCATATGATGACTTACACAATGAAATCATGCCGTCATGTTTTGGCGAGGGCAACCATTAGACTGAGAATGGTCTAATTCGTTTAGATAAGAAAGGTCAATTTGTTTGGAAAATGTGCTAAATGTATGCTCAATGTGTCAACTGTAGGGTACTTGTACATAGCTATCTGCAGAGATGTACTAAACATTTGAGGCATGTACAAAGCATTTGGGATTTGATGAAAGCAATGAAAAATGCCATTCTGTTGTGGGAAATTGCAAGTTGGTTTGGGGATTTGTCTGTGTTGTTTTGAGAATGTCATCTCAGTTTCGAGAAATTAGCCAAACCAATCGAGAAAAACTGTAATTATACTTGGTGTGCCTTTTTAGTAGCAAGGTAGCACCCCAGAACTGCATTGGTTTGAATCTGACACTAATATTAAGGGAGAAACAGACACATGTGAGGGTAGGTAGGACACTATACATTCAGCCTTGATTATATCAGTCTGTGTTAGTCACAAACAGCTGTCTGTGGGGTTGTTTGAAAGCTCTTTTCTGGCTCTACAAATTACACAATCAGCTTGGAATACAACAACCCTCAGAATGTGAATTATGATGAATTGAAAAATTTAAAATTGAATATCAAAAAAACTCATGGTAACACTTTCTATGAAGCCCATATCTATGGCGCATTATGAGCGCATTTATAACAAATCAATATGCACACATATTATTACTTACAATGCATTACGAATACACCCATGATGTTTCATGATGTTTTATGTTAACAGTAATGAATAACCATGAATCTAGCTTATAATGCTTTATAAACCAATGGTGTTATGAGTGCTCGTGACTGGATATAAACTACAAGCTGCCTGATGAGGCTTACAGCACATTATGATGCATTATAGATGTGCATTATACAGTGCATTATAGATGCATCCATTTGAACTTCACTTTACTTAGAGCACACATTGACAACTTATGATCTCACATGGAACATTATGGCATCTTATGAGACCTATTGACAGTTTATCATCCAAGTCTGTGCATAGAGAGGTATAGGTACTCATAATGTGCTATAAGCCCCATCAGGCAGCCTGTAGTTTATAGCCAGTCATGAGCACTCATGGCACCCTTGTTTTATAAAACATTATAAGCTAGATTCATGGTTATTCATAACTGTCAATATAAAGCATCATGAAGCATTATGAGTGCAGTCATAATACGTTGTTAGTAATTATAATGTACATTATAATTTGTTATAAATGCGCTTATAATGCGCTATAGACATAGGCTTTAAGTAAAGTGTTACCAAACTCATATTTTAAAATGGCCAGTTCCTTGTCTTAACGTAACCTGCAATGTCATGAACAACACCTGAAATGCTGGCGTTTGGTTCTTTATTCATTTCAGAGATAATGGGACTCAAAAATATGGCATCATACAAATCACCTAGTAATAATGGTATGGTAATGCCAGTGACGTGCAGTGAGGGGTATGGTAGGGTAGGCAGTAAATATAGAAAATAAATATTTTTTGTGCATTTTTTAGCGCGGGGTCTGGGGGTCCTTCCCCAGGGAAAAAAAAATATTTCTTAGATGCTATTTCCTGCATTTTAACCAAATCTGGAGAATCACTATCAGCTAAAAACTTTTATAAAAGACTAAAAACTTTGAACAAATAGTACCCCCTTTCATGCCTTATGCCACAAGGTATGGCTTGGATCGGCAACTAGGCCTATTCACCTAGTATGCTGATAAGGTCTTTAATGTGCAACAAATTAGTAGGCCTATGTTTCTCTAAATACTGTAAATATAAAGTCAGGGGTTCCCAAACTAAGGCCCGGGGGCCGGATGCGGCCCGCCATGCCCCTTTGACTGGCCCGCCACCTCTCTGCTCCTCACCATTTGAACTGGCCCAAAGAAGCAATCCTATCTTGTCTTGATAGTTTCTCATCTCACCGTAGTATAAACAGGCCTACCATTCCTATTGTATCACTCATAAACTGTAAATCACCAATTTTTTCTTGGAATACCTGTGGTATTTCAAATAGAAAAAACATGTGAAGTACTCACTTCTTTTGCAAATCACTTGTAATGATGAACTATTTTGTGCTAGAAATTATGGCTATAACAGGCAGTGGCCTAGTATTAAAGCCCACATGATTGATCCGGCCCCTGATGACAGTCAGGAACGATAATGTGGCCCCCAGAGAAAAAAAGTTTGGTGACGCCTGCTTTAGGATAAAATGCCATCAGTGCTTAGCCACCACAGCTCTAATAACTAAATAAGTAAATAGGCTAAACTATTAGACATTTGGACATTGTCAGTAGACCTTACATCTGAAACAATAAGTGAAAATGCATAATTTCAATTTGTTGAAAAAGCCAGCTAGACTATTTTTTTTTTTGTCAAATTGCCAAATTGGTAGCTCAAGGACCCATAGGCTACTCTGTACACATTTAAGGACCTGTAGGCCTACATTTTACAATAATTTAGAAAGCTACAACATCACAGCATTTTTGGGGGAAAGCTTTAACTTTTGGCTTTAGCAGTTGACTTTGCTCCTCTTCTGTTTATTCTGTTGCAAATGCCAGGGTGTTTCACATGGATCCGAGGATGCAGGGTGGCAGTGTAGCCTACTTTGTTTAGAAGATAAAATGTCTAGTTCACCAACTGTGAATCACACCATAGCATGTGAGGGGAAACGATTTACATTTAGCAATAAACCAACCTAGGTAACAGCTCCTGCTTCATTGACGCATTTTGTGCTGCTAATCAAACACTCACAGACAAGAAGGAAAGTTGGCAAGGGGGCGGGTTGCTTGCGAACTCAACAAACATGAGCGGTGCATTCAGACAGTAAATACTGGTAGGCCTACAACGAAAACACTTCTGAGACTCATTCTTGTGCGTGATTGTATTCTCAAACACTTCAGCAACGGTTGTGCAAGGTGTTTCAAATAAAGTCAATTTCTGAGTGCGGTGAGCACCCATCCCAGTCACTCGAGCGAGCCCAACGTTGATCTCGTACTCCACGCACTTCAAAAGAACACAGCTGCACGTCAACTTGCTAACAGGCTCCACACACCTCACGCATCGCGTATTAAGTCATCATCATAATAAATTAGGAAAATGAAGTCATGTCGTACGCTCAAAAAACAATCTCGCGTCCATAATAACACACACACCGTCTATTCGTGTCCACAGCACCTCCCTGACCCATCAACAAGGCACCACGACAAACTTGAGCATGTTCATGTTAAAATTTGGCTACCCACAGCTTAATAATTAGATGAATCTTACCTTAAAGCAGAATCACGAGTATGTTTTCCATGCAAGTTAGTTCCATTAAAAGCCCGGGGTGGTTGACATGTTGAAGTTTTGTCCCAGTGTGTTCAAACTAAGCTGCTACCCATCTGATGTTGAATATTTCCACAATGCAGCGATTGCAAATGGCTCAGCTATTGCCTGTCATCTGCACCATCTTTCTTGCTACTTCTCTGATTTTTTTTTGTAATAAAGGCAAAACGCCAAAGACTGCCATGTTTTCTGTACGGCTAGAGTTTGAACAAGCCGTACCTTGCTAGCTGTTGTTGCTATCATACTTTAAGCAGGAAGGCTTCCTGAATTGTAACAATTTTTCATGTTGGCAGCTGTGATTGGCTTAAGTATTCCCGCCAACGCGAAAAGCTCTGCTTATGCTCTCCATTGACATTCTCTATGTGATAGATAATACACATACGCCAACTTCTACATTGACAGCGCTGAGGGCAAGACAGGCAGAGGCAAAGCGTGCCTACCCTGGCTCTGCCTGGCATTCGAAAGCTGAGCCTTCACCTACCAGCCAAGGCTGCGCGACGCGTTCCCATGGCAACCTGTCCAAGCCTGAGCGCTTTGCTTCGTGCGATATCTTGGGGTTTTGATCGGTCTCAGGTTACTGTAGCCTACTTTTAACAGCTAATTTATAAATTAATGTTTTTGTTTAGTTTGTTTAGTTTTTAAAACATGTGTTAGTTTTTTATTTTTAAGAAATTTATCCTAGGGTAGGCAGTGCCTACCCTGCCTACCCTGAGCGCACGTCTCTGGGTAATGCCATAGTCATATCACATGGCAGCATGTCTATCGGAATATATGAAGGATGGAGATGTTCCATGGGGATGCAGAAAGTTTAGTTTCACCTCTCCAGTGCTCGGCATACATTCCTCAACACATGCTAGCCACTAGTTGCCATCATATATAGCTACAGCATACTCTTTGATGCTTGAACATTTTGAACATTAATTTACTGAGCTTATTGTGCCTTCTCTGAATGCTGAAAATGGTCTAGCTTCCACTGTGTCCATTGACAATGGGTAGAAGCTGTGTAGTTTTTGAGTACCTTGAATAGGGACCGACGAGGGTGCAGGGCCCACCTGGAAAATGCCCGTTATGCCAGATGGCCAGTCCAGTCCTGTTCCTGACACTACTCTATTACTACTTCATTACAACCCATTTCAACCTTTATGTCCCATTATCTCTTGAATGAATAAAGAACCAAACACCCCATTTTCAGGTGTTGTTTCTGACCTTACAGGCTATGCTTAGACAAGAAACCGGCCATTTTAAAATATGAGTTTTTTTAGATATTCAATTTTTAATGTTTCAATTTATCATAATTCCTATTTTGAGGGTTGTTGTATTCCAAGCTGATTGTGTAATATGTAGCCCCAGAAAAGAGCTTTCAAACATCACCACAGATATCTTTTTGTGACTAACACTGACTGATATAATCAAGGCTGAATGTATAGTGTCCTACCCTCATTTGTAAACCTTCGCTAGTCTGTTTCTCCCTTAATATCCGTGTCAGATTCAAGCCAATGCCATTCTGGGGAACTACCTTCCTACTAAACAGGCACACCAAGTATGATTGAAATCCGTGTCGGCCGGGTCCCAAAGTGTCTGATTTCACGTGAAATGACCCATTTGTTTGAAAGTGGTCTATATTACCAAAATCAAGGTAAGCTGCATTCAGGAGCCAAGTCAGATATTATTGAGTACATATCAGGATTTCCAGATCCTGGTACCTCTCCATCAGCCAAAGAATCTTCTGTGATAGTACTTGGTATGGCAGCAGTAAACCTCATCATCAAATCCCAGCGTGCCACAGTGTTTGGGGAGTACAAGATGGACGTGATGCTAGACTTGAACAGCATCATTACTGATAGAAGGGCAGGGCAGGGCAGGGCAGGGCAGAACAAAACAAAACACAACACAACACAACACAACACAACACAACACAACACAACACAACACAACACAACACAACACAACACAACACAACACAACACAACACAACATTTGGGTTATTTTGTGTTGGGTTGTTTTGTTTTGGGTTATTTTGGGTTAATTTATATAACTAAAAATAACCCAAAACAAAATAACCCAACCTAAAATAACCCAAACCAAAATAACCCAAAACAAAACAACCCAACACAAAATAACCCAAATTTTAGGTTGGGTTGGGTTATTTTGGATTGGGTTATTTTGGTTTGGGTTATTTTGTTTTGGGTTATTTTGTTTTGTTGGGTTATTTTGGGTTGGGTTATTTTGTTTTGGGTTATTTGGGGTCATTTTGGGTTAGTTTATATAACCTCAAATAACCCAACCCAAAATAACCCAACCCAAAATAACCCAAAACAACCCAACACAAAATAACCCACATTTTAGGTTGGTTTGGGTTATTTTGTCTTGGGTTATTTTGGGGTTATTTTGGGTTATTTTGGGTTGTGTTACTTTGTTTTGTGATGCTAGACTTGAACAGCATCATTACTGATAGAACCTTACAGGGCAGGGCAGGGCAGGGCAGAACAAAACAAAACAAAACAAAACAAAACAACCCAACACAAAATAACCCAAAACGAAACAACCCAACCCAAAATAACCCAAAACAAAATAACCCAACATAAAATAACCCAACCCATCCAAAATTTGGGTTATTTTGTATTGGTTTGTTTTGGGTTATTTTGGGTTAGGTTATTTTGGGTTGGGTTATTTTGGGTTGGGTTATTTGGGATTAACAAAATAACCCATAACAAAATAACCCAACCCAAAATAACCCAAAAACAAAACAAAACAAAATCACCCAAAATAACCCCCAAAATAATCCCGAATAACCCAAAATAAAATAACCCAAACCAAAATAACCCAACCCAAAATAACCAAAAACAAAACAACCCAAGACAAAATAAAACAAAATAACCCAACCCAAAGTAACCCAACCCAAAATAACCCAACCCAACCCAAAATTAACCCAAAACAAAATAACCTAACCCAAAATTTGGGTTTATTTGTGTTGGGTTGTTTTCTTTTGTTTTTTGTTTTTTTTTTGTTTTGGGTTATTTTGGATTGGGTTATTTTGTGTTGGGTTATTTTGTTATTTTGGGTTATTTTGGGTTATTATTTACAAAACAACCCAAAACAAAACAAAACAACCCAATACAAAATAACCCAAATTTTAAACAAAACAAACCAAAATAACCCACAACCCATTTTGTGTTGGGTTGTTTTGTTTTGGGTTATTTTGTGTTGGGTTATTTTGTGTTGGGTTATTTTTTATTTTGGGTTATTTTGGATTATTTTGGATCATATTTACAAAATAACCCAAAACAAAACAACAAAACAAAACAAACCAAAATAACCCAAAACAAAACGACCCAACTCAAAATAACCCAACCCAAAAATAACCCAACCCAACCCAAAATTTGGGTTATTTTGTGTTGGGTTATTTTGTTTTGTTTTGTTTTGGGTTATTTTGTTTTGTTTTGGGTTGTTTTGTAAATAATAATCCAAAATAATCCAAAATAACCCAAAAATAACAAAATAACCCAACCCAAAATAACCCAAAACAAAACAACCCAACACAAAATTACCCAAAACAAAACAACCCAAAACAAAAGAAAACAACCCAACACAAAATAACCCAAATTTTGGGTTGGGTTATTTTGTTTTGGGTTAATTTTGGGTTGGGTTAGGGTTACCTAGGGTTACCCTAACCCTAACAAAACAACCCAAAACAAAACAAAATAACCCAGAACAAAATAACCCAAAATAACCCAACACAAAATAACCCAAATTTGAAACAAAACAAAACAACCCAAATTTGAAACAAAACAAAACAACCCAAAACAAAATAACCCAAAACAAAACAAAATAACCCAAAACAACCCAAAACAAAACAAAACAACCCAAAACAAAACAAAATAACCCAAAACAAAATAACCCAAATTAACCCAAAACAAAACTAAATAACCCAAAATAACCCAAAACAAAATAACCCAACCCAAAATAACCCAAAACAAAACAGCCCAAAACAAAACAAAACAACCCAAAATAACACAAAACAAAACAAAATAACCCAAAACAAAACAACCCAAAACAAAACAAAATAACCTAAAACAAAACAAAACAAAATAACCCAAAATAACCCAAAACAAAATAACCCAACCCAAAATAACACAAAATGTCCCAAAACAAAATAAATAACCCAACCCAAAATAACCCAACCCAAAATAACCCAAAACAAAACATCCCAAAACAAAATAACCCAAAACAAAACAACTTAAAACAAAACAAAACAAAATAACCCAAAACAAAACAAAACAAAATAACCCAAAATAACCCAAAACAAAATAACCCAAAATAACCCTGTGATGATGCGACCCGTGAGCGCGCGTCATCATCACGGCGTCTGCTGTAGCAGGCGCCATTGAAAGCATGCACCAGTCTCCCCATCCAAACTTGTACCCATTCTTATTGTTGTTTCGTCGACTTTACAAATTGTATATCAGACTCCCAACCTTTTTTCAGTGTTTTATGGTTTCGTTGGTTAACATGGGTCGACACATGTTTAGCTGACAACCGTTCAACCATTTGGTATTCACACACACATTATATTCGCGCACATTGCATTCATACACGCATACATTTTCAAACACAAACCACACAAAATCAGAGTTTTGTCAACATCTTTTGTTTCTTTATTTTGTTGTGCCTAGTTATAATATTTAGCCTTACTCAGTCAAAACGAGTGGTTTTTAAGTGTTTTAGAAAACGTACCAATGTTTACTGGAGCATTTAAAGGCCAACTTCCGATAAAACACAGTTTTACTCACTCCTTTCGAAGATCGGACGGTCACCCCAAGTTAAACTCACTTGCAAGGCTCTCATAGCGGTGCGTCAACTCTCCTGGCTGTGTTTCCCGGTGTTTCCCAATTGACATAAATAATGCAGAGAAACGAGCGAATCACGAAAGCCTTTCTGTGTTGCGTCACGTCGAAAGAAGGCGTTGCCCACAAAGGTTTATATCGACCCATTTATCTAAAAACAGGTGAGTAATTTTTTTCTGCTTGTTTTCAAAACAAGCAACGTCTGGTGGCCCAAAACCTAGCTTAGCTTAGCTATCAGCTGGTTACTACTCTCAGGTACACACACAGCACAAAGCCTCATACATACAGCAAGCTCACTCTGGTTGCTCCGTGCCTGCAGCTCGCCTAGGGGTCGCTGTCAAAAGAGCACAGCCCTGAATGGAACCTGCACGCCTCCGTTGGTGCCCCTATAGTGCAGTACCACCCGGGGAAGTGGCGACTCTGTTTCGCATTACATTTTCTCCAAGAACAGGAGGACTGAGCCAATCAGAGACGCGTTTCCACGAGAGCAGGAGGAGTGAGGCAATCAGAGACGCATTTCCATGAGAAACACGGAACACCCTCTCGTTTCTCCACAAGCCACCTTGCTAGCTTGCAAAAACGTCTTGAAACAAAGCAACCCGAACGTTTTTTAAAACAGGACCAACGCGTAACACATTCAATAACAATGGGGAACACAGCAATATTAATGAAATGACGTTGAGAGGCCATCTTTAAATTCTACCGCTTACCGGTCTCGCAGCACTTCCGCGTTTTGGCAAAGGTTTGCGTCATGGCTTTGGGGACGCTTTTATTTTAGGGCACGTTCGCGTGTGCGCGTTGCAGTTTAATGGTTTAAACGTTACAGTTGCTGGTAGTTGTGTACCAATATGTATCTGAACCTGTGTGGTAAGATTGTGTAAGAGGCCTGAAATAAGTAGATTGTACTAGCGCTATTTAAAATGTTTAAAATTAACCCTGTGAAACCTGAACCATGAAAGCAATGAGAGAAAATTCTAATTTTTTGGAATTTGCTTCAATATTGGTCCCTTATAAGAAATGTAAAAAAAAAATTCAAAATTGTGTTAAGGTCGCTGAGATATTTAATGCATCATATATGATGCATCAGGCTTTTAATGAATGAAAATTCCAATTTCATGACTATTGAAAAATGACTTTTAAATTAAACCTTTTTTTTTATTTAAAAAAGTTGTCAGACAATTTAATTTGAGGATTATCTTTAAATATTTAGTGAGATCCTGCCATTTTTTTAAGCCTATCCTTGTTTTAGCAGGACCATATTTTACATTTCCCACAGCCTGGTTGGGTATTTTTTTAAAATCTATGTAAAAACATAGCTGATCGAATGCTCAACAACCTATTTATGAGTGTAATATAGATCATTATTCATTTTTGATGTGTAATTTGAATATATGGGTCCATTACTACAATTGGACAATTTCTCCATTCACTTCAATGCATTTTTTACGAGATCATAATTTCAACATTTTGCATTACATTTTCAAAATTGCAAGTAAAACCTGTTTCTTAAGGCAATATCTTTGTCTTGAAGTAAAACAACTTGTGTGTTTTGTTAAACGATCGTCGTGGTGTGCTTTGTAAGTTTCCCTATGGAGCAAATGCATTGATGGCTGACTTCCTGCCACCGCCGGATGGTGCTTATATGTCTCATCAGTTTTAGCACGATCTCTCTGCAACACGGTGTAAAAATATAAACTCTTCCTTGCTTAATTGCACAAAGCAAGTGTTCAAATTAAAGGATGTAGAGTTATATTTCGGAAATTTGTACACAAACCTTATGCAATTTGACGAAATCTCAGCGTCGGTCAGGGAAACCGCTTCTACCCCAATTTCCTGTTTTTCGCCGAGCTGTGGTCAACTTGTTGTCGACCGCTGCTCTCTTGTGGCGGTTTCCGTGTACTGCAGGACGTTTGGAAATGACACGCAGGATGTTTTTCAGATCGATTTTTTTGTGTGTCAGCGTGGAGAGGGCTTTGAATTTGATGAGACATATATGATGCATCCGGCGCGATAGGGTTAAGTATAATTGTTTGCCTAATTAAAACTCCCTGCTTTTTGTTCAGGCACTAGTAGAAGCTGCCTATAGGGAGGAGACAGGTACCCTTTATAATGGAGATGTGTCCATTCTTGTGCAGAGCCAGGTAGAGACGAGACCTGTTTGTTGAATTGCTCTGTCCTTAAACTCAGCTGTGGGAGTAATCTCTTAGTGAGAATTTTTGGCATTGAGAGCCTTAGGCTTTAGTTTATTTCTTTTGTGTATCTTTATTTTGGTTCCTCGTAACCTGTTTATTTTTGTATATTTTTATAAATAGTGTACAGTTACATTTTTCAACATTTTGGTTTATTTTGGTTTTGTTCATGGTCTCTGGCTCACCTTCACCTGTGGTTTGCAAAATAAAAAGCAAAAACGTCATCTCCTGCGTCCTGCCGTATCTGTGTGCCTATCCGTAAGACCCTCGACACTCTACTTCCTAACAAACCCAAAACAAAACAAAAACAAATAACCCAAAACAAAACAAAACAAAATAACCCAAAATAACCCAAAACAAAATAACCCAAAACAAAACAAAAAAAAATAACCCAAAACAAAACAACATAAGTCAAAACAAAACAAAATAACCCAAGACAAAATAACCCAAAACAAAAAAATAACCCAAAACAAAACAAAATAACCCCAAACAAAACAAAACAAAACAAAACAAATCAACCCAAAACAAAACAAAACAAAATAACCCAAAATAACCCAAAACAAAATAACCCAAAATAACCCAAAATAACCCAAAACATAATAACTCAACCTAAAATAACCCAACCCAAAATCACCCAAAGCAAAATAACCCAAAACAAAACAAAATAACCCAAAACAAAATAACCCAAAACAAAACAAAACAAAATAACCCAAAACAAAACAAAACAAAATAACCCAAAACAAAACAATATAACCCAAAACCCAAACCCAATTTCCGAAAGCTAAATCTCTCTCTCTTTCTCTCTTTCTCTCTCTCTCTCTCTCTCTCTCTCTCTCTCTCTCTCTCTCACTCTCTTTCTCTCTCTCTCTCTGTCTCTCTCTCTCACTCTCTCTCACTCTGTGCTGCAGGAGGTGTGTGCATCGCCCAGTCTGTGAAGATTCCTCGAGAGCCCAAACCAGGAGAGTTTGATAAGATCATAAATAGACTCAGGGATAATCCCAACGCACGGGTGGTGATCTTATTCGCAAGCGAGGATGATATCAGGTAAGAGGAAAAGTTTATGTGTTTTTCAAAAGTTGTCTTTTTTAGTCATATTATAGTAGAATAGTGGTGAATCGCAACATTTATGCGTCATCTTGTTGATTCTGCATGATTGTGCTTTTGTATTATACCTTTGCAA
>NC_085866.1:55679660-55692160 GCF_034702125.1 Engraulis encrasicolus
TTTGCACAAGTGCATCCTCAATGAAAGGCCTCTGTAACCAAAGGGGGAGAAGAGTCATCCCACCTGTTTTTGAATTTGGGTGTTTGTGGTGCAAAATACGTAGGCAGTTTGACCACAATGCCATAGATGCTGACTTTGTCATCATGCCGGGTGTTTTCTTTATTTGTGTGTACCCACTGTACTGTGCTGTTTCTCGTTGTGTGATTTTCATATTGTTTGAGTCAGCAGCTGTTAGCATCAGCCCAAATTAGAACAGTAGTGTCACCACAGTGTTGCTCTGCATGTGGCTGCTAGCGTAGTGAGGAGTAGCCTCTATACTCACTGCTGTGCACAAAGAGATGTTGCCGCAGGGTAGGATGCACTGTAAGCAGTGACAGCATTCCACACACAGCCCCAATTCTCCAGGTGCATCTCCTGGTGTAACACAAAGCACATTTCAATACAGGGCAAGGTAATATGACAGTGTGACAATATGAATTCTGACACTTCTACAATATGATTTCATATGTGCAAACAAAACACTGCCACATCTCTGTCTTATTTTCCGCATTCCCAGTCAGCTCAGTTTTGTCTTTAATGCAAGTGCGATTTGTTTTCTCTCTATGTACCCATTGAGATCTAAGGTTTCCCTGGAGCTTGTCAAGTTTGCTGTGCATGTATGGGAGGGGTTTGGTACGTCTCTGGATTGCTTTGATATTCGGTACCACATCGTTTCCCGGCACCAAGCCAGTGTTTGTCTTGCTACTGTGGTCGTCCTCTAAGTCAGAGTATCCATGCTGTGTAAGTCTCTCTGTAGTAACAGTAGACCTTTTTATGTTTTGTCTGTGTAGACGTGTGGAATGAGCATTTTTACATTGCATCACACTTTGCACATGTTTTCCATTACATTGCACTTTTTCCAAAGGGTTATTGGTTCATATTTTTCAGTGTATTGATTACATTTCCTGGAGCAATGTGGGGTTAGGTGCCTTGCTCAAGGGCATTTCAAACATGGATTAACGTGTAGGGACAGTGCAGGTGGGATTTGAACCTACAACCCTCAGATTGAAAGACTAACTCCCTAATCACTAGGCCATGGCTGTGCATGCACTCAAGAACACTCAAGACAGTTTGGTCAGCTACTCGAAAAGTGATCTGTGTAAGAAAGAAAACCATGGAATGGCTTTGTTCCATTTTAGGCCAGTGTCTGGTTATACATAATGCATATGTGCATATGACTTTACCTGACGAGAGCTCAGACTTGAAACAAATAACTGAGAAACAATTATCAAGATGAATACCCTCACACCCTACAGTGCCAGCTGATTCAATTTGCCCCTAGCTGTCCTGCCTCGCCTCACTGTTTTAAACTTAATTAGATTTATATTGAAATTACACACCTGTGTGACTCTGTCTCTGTCCCTGTGTGAAAATCAGCAGGACTTCACGAGTGGCCTTTTAATGAAAACCATACAATGCTACAGTAATACAGCATCACAACAATCACAAACACATTACAACTTCGTCATGGCCATTTTGGTTATACCAAAGTCTTTATAGAGTCTGTGTCTGACTTGCCCAACTTTAATCACTTTGCACCACTGTATTGTATAGCTTTTGCTGTATAACTGTACTGGGTAGCTTGGAAATAAACACATTTAATTTCACTTGGCATTCAATCAATGTGTGATGGCAAGGACAAACAAAAATCCATATCCCACCAGCTCTCTACTGGTGGTGCTACAAGGTTCGATACAGGGACCTCTTTTCTTTTCAACAGTAGCTCCTCTGTGGGTAAAGCAATCAGCTTACAGATGATATCAATTATACCTGTCAACTGTCAGCCAGATGACCCCAAAGAATTGACATTTATTTCAGACTGTCGTCAGCACACAGGCAGTCACCTTCAAGTAAACATCACTAAGACAGAATTATGTGTCATACTGGCCCATATGTGTATCCCCTTATTACACACACACAATTCACGCTTTTCCAACACAACACACTGTCTCTGTCACACACACACACACACACACACACACACACACACACACACACACACACACACACACACACACACACACACACACACACACACACACACACACACACACACACACACACACACACACACACACACACACACACACACACACACACACACACACACACACACACACACACACACACACGACTCAGTATGGCTAACATACTACCCTTTGGAATCAAGACGTGCCACAGTGTCTTGCCACTGTAGTGTCTTGGTTTCCTGCTGTTTCTGCTTGACTGGGTCTCTCATTGTACTCAGAGAAGCACCCCAATACAATAAGAGAGAGAGAGAGAGAGAGATAGAGAGAGAGAGAGAGAGAGAGAGAGAGAGAGAGAGAGAGAGAGAGAGAGAGAGAGAGAGAGAGAGAGAGAGAGAGAGACCCCAAATCCAGAGACACACACTGATAAGAGAGACACCCATCACTTAGAGACACCACATCATTTAGAATTCAACAGCACATCTCTCTCTCTCTCTCTCTCTCTCTCTCTCTCTCTCTCTCTCTCTCTCTCTCTCTCTCTCTCTCTCTCTCTCTCTCTATCTCTCTCTCTCTCTCACCTCAACTGAAATGAGGTAGCCTCCTGCTGCTGGGCTTCAACTCTCATTATGCATTGGATGGGTGGGAGCAGGGAGGGAGACAGGGAAGAGAGAAAGAGAACAAAAGAGAAA
This sequence comes from Engraulis encrasicolus, assembly GCF_034702125.1. Classification (NCBI taxonomy): domain Eukaryota; kingdom Metazoa; phylum Chordata; class Actinopteri; order Clupeiformes; family Engraulidae; genus Engraulis; species Engraulis encrasicolus. The sequence continues at coordinate 55,682,356 of NC_085866.1, forward strand.
GGGCAAGAGAAAGATACCCTTCAATAGTTCAATAGTCAAAGGCACGTGGTTTTCCATCAGCTTCCAAAAGGGCAGATAGATGTCTCTCTGCTGCCTATTTGCTTCCACTGGCTGAACTCAAATCAAATTCAAGTCACTAATGCTCACCTACCGAGGGCTGTCTGTGCTGCGCCTGCCTGCATTCATCTACTTGAACTCTATCATACAAGATTATGATTCATCTCACCCTCACCACTTGCACTGTCAAGATATGCTGTGTGTGGCATTGCCATCTCCATCTCTGCAGTCACACAAAGCCAAACTCATGTTCTCCTTTTCAGTGGCTTTGCAGCCTGGTGGAGGAGGCTTGCTCAGTGTGTGGAAAGGACTGCATAAACAAATCTCCACGCCTACACACAATATGAGGCATACAATGTAAAGCGCTTTGACAGCTCGAAAGAGTGGAAAGGCGCTATGTACATGCAGTCCATTAACCATTTAGAGGGGCAGCCCAGCTAGTTTGCTCAGGATCTTCAAAATAAGAAGTCTTGCAGGGACTCAGGCCCGGGGTCCAAATCTAGCTTACTGGAAAATTTTATTTGGCCCGCGAGATCATTTCAAATGTGTTTGACCTGTGTTTGACACAATGAGCGATGTCTGCATTGAGCCTCAGCATGAAACCCATCACACTTGCATGCCGGGTTTCAGTCTGATAGGTGACCCAGGGAACAACGTTTGGGGACCAGGGGGGACACAATTGCATATTCCATCACTATCTGAGCAGAGGGCGGTGGTGGCCCAGGTGGTAGAGGAGTTTGAGCCCCGCTCTGCCTGACCCCAGCGATGTGTCCTTGAGCAAGATACTTAACCCCAAGTTCCGTGGCTGCCGCTGCCACCAGTGTGTGAATGTGAGTGTGAATGGGTGAATATGAGGCATACAATGTAAAGCACTTTGACAGCTCGAAAGAGTGGAAAGGCGCTATATAAATGCAGTCCATTAACCATTTAGAGGGGCAGCCCAGCTAGTTTGGTCAGGATCTTCAAAATAAGAAGTCTTGCAGGGACTCAGGCCCAGGGTCCAAATCTAGCCTGCTGGAAAATTTGATTTGGCCAGCGAGATCATTTCAAATGTGTATGACCTGTTGGTCCACATATGCCATTGTTATAGTAACATGACTTGAACACATAATTTGGTGTATGATAGGAATATAGGTGGACTGAGGCCAATGTAACATCACCTACTCATACAACAGGCATTTAAACTACCATGTAACATGCTGCAGTTTTTGTTAACATATTCCTTTAGGTATTAAATTCATGCGTACACAACTTTAGCTTTTTTTTTGTTCAGCCCACAACTTCATCACAAGTTTTACGTTTGCCCTGCTGTGAATTTGAGTTTGACATCCCCGCTCTACTGCCTTAAAAGCTAGCTCATGACTACACGCCCATGACTATATGCTCATGCCTATTGTCTGGTCAGTGAATAGGCCTACCTGTATTCAAACATACCTGTACTGAACTGCAAACACTGGAATACTAAATTGTTAAAAAGTGCAATTAATATGCAGTAAACAGATGGTCACAGCTATCAGCATTTCAAGGGAATCATATTTCGCCCAGTGGGCCAATAATTGATGTGAATTAATTCATTTTTAATGTGTTTTTATCCCAATTTTTCACAGCTTTGCGAAATGGGTGGGAAGCATTTCAAAGGCCATTTGTATTACAGCAAAGTAGCTTGTCAAATTGATGGGTGGCAGTGTGGTGTCTCACAATCATCACATTACAGAGAGAGAGAGAGAGAGAGAGAGAGAGAGAGAGAGAGAGAGAGAGAGAGAGAGAGAGAGAGAGAGAGAGAGAGAGAGAGAGAGAGTCAGAACAGAGTAGTTTGTCAAATTGCTGGCTGGGTGGGCAGTGTGGTGTCTATGGACAACCTCTGTGTTGAATCTGTAATTTTCTGCTCAGGATGAAAAAATCAATGGATCACCAGCTCCACAAACATGCACTGTATACTGTCACTTACTGCGCCAACTCCCTGTCACGCAGACATTCACACAGAATCATGCACACGCACACACGCGCACACACACACACACACACACACACACACACACACACACACACACACACACACACACACACACACACACACACACACACACACACACACACACACACACACACACACATACATGTATGCACACACATACAAATGGCCTGCTGAGGGTAGCATGTATGTCTCTGCCTGTTTCTTGGATTGCGATGCTTCCAGAGCTATATTACACATTGATAAATGTCTGACCTTGTAATCTGCACTATTCGCTTCGAATTTGGTAATCCACTTGCTGTTCTTGAACAAAGGTGACAGCGGAACACCTGGACAATACACCATCAAATGAGTTTCCCCCTCTTCATTTCTGTTCTTCCTTCCTTCTTAATCCACTGTGTGTGTGTGTGTGTGTGTGTGTGTGTGTGTGTGTGTGTGTGTGTGTGTGTGTGTGTGTGTGTGTGTGTGTGTGTGTGTGTGTGTGTGTGTGTGTGTGTGTGTGTGTGTGCGTGCGTGCGTGCGTGCGTGCGTGCGTGCGTGCGTGCGTGCGTGTGCGTGTGTGTGTTTGCTGTGTATGTGTGTTTGCCTCCCTCTCTGTAGACGTCTCCTCCAGGCGGCTAAGAATGCCAGCGGGCCGGGCCACTTCATCTGGATCGGCTCTGACAGCTGGGGTTCCAAGATCGCCCCGGTACTGCACCAGGAGGAGATGGGGGAGGCGGCCATCACCATACTGCCCAAACGCCAGCCTATAAAAGGTAATCAGTATACTGCCCAAACGCCAGCCTATTAAGGGTAATCACTATACTGCCCAAACGCCAGCCTATAAAAGGTAATCAGTATACTGCCCAAACGCCAGCCTATTAAGGGTAATCAGTAAACAGTATACTGCCCAAACGCCAGCCTATTAAGGGTAATCACTATACTGCCCAAACGCCAGCCTATAAAAGGTAATCAGTATACTGCCCAAACGCCAGCCTATTGAGGGTAATCAGTAAACAGTATACTGCCCAAATGCCAGACTAAAGGCAATCAGTATACTGCCGAGCCTATTAAAGGAAATCAGTAATCACTATACTGCCCAAATGCCAGCCTATTAAAGGTAATCACATACTGTCCAAACACCAGGCTATTAAAAGGAATCACTATACTACCCAAATGCGAGGCTTTTAATGGTACAGTTATCTCTAAATTACCCAAACTCCAGCCTATTAAAAGTAATACACCCAAACGTCAGGCTATGAAATTAAAAATCACTATACTGTCCAAACGCCAGCATATTAAAGGTACTTTGAGGTACATCCCCAGTATATTTGCTCCTTTCTCTTATGCTAAATATTCATGCTTTATATTAATATAATATCTGATGTTCTTTATGTTATTATTTGCCTTGTATCTCTGCCTGCTCTCTTTCCTCTTATTTTTCTTTTCCACCTGTCTGCTGTAACATGTGTTGGCATTTTTCTAAACAATTTTACTCAGACATAGGCGGTAGTTGTTATTAAGTGCTGCCCATATGTCAGCATGTAATAAAGGGTTCAGATGCTCAGAAGTTGGTTCAATAAACATATATTTAAGAAGTGGCAATAATGATAGCCCCTGTCTCCAGATGCTGGTGTTTGTCAATCAATACTATCATAAAGCAACTGCAAACAAGCACAACAGAATGCCTCACAGCACAGTAACTGTATTACTTATATCGATCTCTCACAGGGTTTGATCGCTATTTTATCAGCCGGACGCTGGACAACAACAGGAGAAATGTTTGGTTCGCCGAGTTCTGGGAGAACAATTTCCAGTGCAAGCTCAGCCGCCATGCCCTGAAGAAAGGATCAGGCATCAAGAAATGCACAAGTAAGTAGTTAGTACTCTCCACCGGGACGCAATAAGCTGTGACGTGTGTGTAATTGGAAATGTGTAAATATTTAACAGCTAATGGCATGGGTTGGAGTGGGTTTTAAAGGGTAAATCCAGTGTAAAATGGCTGAAATAGTGTTAAAACATGATGCTAGGCTAACTCTGGGCACATACTTCATCTCCATTCATGTCCTGCATTCAGAATTTCAAGGGCTAGTCAAAATTCCAAGAGCTAGTGTGACGGAGGTCATCTTGCACCTGTTCACCCCCCTCGGGGATCGAACGTGCGACCTCGTCAACTACAACGATTCGGCAATGGGAGACACAGTACGATACCGCTGGGCCAAGAGACTAGTCTCTCGGCCCAACGGCACGAGACTGTATGAGGCTATCGGAGGGAGGTTTACCAACGTTCTACGCCAACTCTGTGCTAGTTAGCCTCCGTTACACTCTCCCCCTTAAACCTCACTCCCATCCCGGGTCATACGGCACCACTGTGACGGAGGTCATCTTGCACCTGTTCACCCCCCTCGGGGATCGAACGTGCGACCTCGTCAACTACAACGATTCGGCAATGGGAGACACAGTACGATACCGCTGGGCCAAGAGACTAGTCTCTCGGCCCAACGGCACGAGACTGTATGAGGCTATCGGAGGGAGGTTTACCAACGTTCTACGCCAACTCTGTGCTAGTTAGCCTCCGTTACACTAGTTGAAATGTGACTTCTGAAAATGAGAGCGAAAGCCCCATTGGGAAAGTCCAACTCCCATTGTCATTGTGACACAGCACTCCACAGCACACAAGTGAACACTGCACACTGCACACAACAAAATTGCATTTATGCCTCACCCGTGCAAGGGGGCAGCCAATGGTGCCACAAGGGAGCAGTGCGGCGTGACGGTACCATGCTCAGGGTACCTCAGCTATGGAGGAGGATGGGGGAGAGCACTGGTTAATTACTTCCCCCACCAACCTGGCGGGTCAGGAGTCGAACCGGCAACCTTTGGGCTACAAGTCTGACACCCTTACCGCTTACCCATGACTGTGATGGGTCAGCACCGAATTAACCATCATAATAAATCTCTATTTTCAACCCATTTATGATGCTTAAAGTTGCTCAAAACTTCATTCTGTAGAGTTGCGGGGTTGTTGACATGTAAAACAAGGCGTAGAGCAGTGGTTCTCAACTGGAACAGTCTTGGGACCCATCATTTTCCACTGTCATTCGGTCGCGACCCAATTTTTTTAGCATTCAAGTCAATTCAATGCAATTCTCAAAATGTAACCAAGACTCAAATGACTGGTTGCACGCTATCTATCTCGCATAAACATTCAGATTGTATCTATGACACAGATGTTCACTAGCCTATCAAAATAAAAGTTGTAAATTGTTGCAGGAAAAGTTGGATTTTTTTTTTTAGAATTACTTTTTTTTACACCAAGGCTCCGCGACCCAGCCATGACCCCTCCGCGACCCACTTTTGGGTCGCGACCCACCAGTTGAGAAACACTGGCGTAGAGAACTTTGGTAGCGCACAGTTTGTTTAGAAACAATGCCATTCTTACAATCTGCGCAACAGACAGATGTAGCGTGCGCCACAGCCAGTTTAACAGTTACAGCCAGTGACAGTTGGCACTGTATATTTACTAAGCATACAGTTACTATCCAATTTGTGGTATGGTTCCATTATATGAAAAGCACAAGGTTTTATACAAACACTCCCTGCTCTCTACGACCCCCAGTTCGCATGGAAAAGCATGTATGCATATTGCATACATCTTTGTTCTCGCAGGAGAACAGGCTTCTTGTGATTGTGTGGCTCTCATTGGAGAGCGGTTGTCCGCAGGGTCATCAAAGTGCTTCACAGGGTCTGCAGGCGCCACTTCGCTCGAGAAGCTTGCGATTAGTGGTGCGTGGAGATTGTGGTCAGAGCCATAAAGCAAGTTTTTGCCTGGAGGTGAGCGGTGAATAAAATCTGTGTGGTTAATTTAAGGGCCGTGCCAAATTTTGTTGCACTGAAATTTCACCGAATGGCAGCTGAGCGGAACATAAGAAGCAGGTGGTTAATTAGGCGTGCCTATGTCTTTGTACTGAATTCCGACGCGTGGCAGTTGAGCGGAGAATAAAAGCAGGTGGTTAATTTGGGCGTCAAATTTTATTACGCTTCTCCTGAACTTTCGTTTTTAACAAAATGTGCATTTTGGGAACTGCTGTGATGTCTGATGTTGAATCCCACCAGACAGGTAAACTCCAGCTGTCATCTTTAATGTGCTATACAATTCAAATGAGATCAAGGTTATGCACAGACAATACATATATTATCTTTCTAAAGCCGCCACTGAATAAAATATTCAAGACGAGCTTTAGCACCATGAATGTGTGTGTGTGCATGTGTGTGTCCGTGCGTGCAAGCATGTGTGTGTGTTTGTGTGCGCACACCCACGTCTGTATGTGGATGTGTACATCACCCCCTCATTGCTTGATGTGTGTAGGTTCCCACAATGCAAATGGTCTTTGTTGTGCTGCTCATCTCTCTGCTCCTCCTGTTCTTCCGGATCATCTGTGGCCACAGTGTTGCAATCAGACGCCTCCAACCTGCACAAAGCTCTTGAGAACTTAATCAGCACTGCATCTAATCAACACATCCACACTGTTCTCAAATCCCTCAGCTCAATGCACCACACATTCAGGTTATCACTAATACCATAGCAGCTCAGGACAACCTGATTGGTCACATGTACTGAAGCCTACTTAGTGTTAGAAGACCTAGGCCGAGTTTAGGCATTTACTGTGACAATAGAACTCAGTTACTGGCAGCCTATTTTGGTCAACATTGTGTTCGTCACTTCCTACCTGTAGAGAGTACAACCTATAGTTAGAGGGGTGACTGGTTCTTAATTGATCGCTCACATGAAAACAGAACGATTACAATGTGTCACAGCGTTTGATGTGTCCTGAGGGACTTATAAATAATTCAGTTAATCTTAGGCATTATGAGTGGAATAGATGAACAAGTTAACATAAACGTGTCCAATCTCTGTTTCTAATTCTGAACGCCAATCAGTGCATTGAACACGTCTGAGTGAAGAACTTGAAAGGAAATGTAAATATGTGTTTTCCTGTGTTCAAGAGGGGTTTTATCTTGAACACATGACAGAGAAAATGTACACATGTACACATGACACAGAACTTCATTTTCAAATTTACTTTCGCCTGTTTCACTGAGTGGGATTTTTATGGTGTTTGATGTTTTGTCTCTGTGTGCCATTGTACTGTCATTGGCAACGGATGATTTCAACTACTTTGTTAGAGGATGATGTGTTGTTTTTTTAACATATGAATGCTTTATCTTGGTCATTACTGAAAACTGTAATGCTCCAATCCAAGCCATACAGCCCTCTGATAGCCTTGAGAGTGTGGGGATTTCAATAGTCTCGCTATTTAGCCCATTCCTGTGTGACTGTGAGCTATTCACACTGAACATACTGCAAGAGTTTCTCTCAAAACTTTTGTTTGATTATCAACTTCACAGACGACGGGATATAAATGCAGGCAGGCGAGACAGTAGTAATAATAACAGAATAACTCATTGGTGTCCAATACCCAAGAGCTGATTATGATGAAGTTGATTGAATGAATATAAGCAATAAACAAGTATAACCCTGAGGCTGTCTACTGACAGTTTATAAATGTCATGGTTTGCGATATTGTTTCCTGAAAGAGAAGACTCAACATTACCTAAGTCAGTCTTGTGGTAGATAGAGTGGGAAGCTGTGCACATATCTGGCACTACAGTAGAAGCACACAGAGGACCTCAGGGTCAACTGTCACAAATGGCTTAACATGGGGAACAACAGCGTTAAACTATGTGTGAGACAAAAGGGTTCCTCGCTGTGCTGTTCAGCATGCCACACAGGATTTTATAGATCTGTTTCTTGTTCTGTGACTAGAGATGCTGAATAATGCCTGCCTGTTCTGAAGCTAGAGACACTGGACAAATATGCGTGACCTAGGGTAATCCACCAATGGACAAACAAACTTTTGCATTGTGCCTTCGGCGCATGTGACTCGATTTACAAATTGGAGAGGGAATGTAACAGTGTCTATTGTGCATGACTTTATCAACAAATTGGACAAACAATGTCTTGTCACTGTGTACTGTGGAAGGTTTGGCTCCTATATGCAATCTTATGATTCCATCATCCAATTGGGCAACAAATGTGGATAACAGTGTGTATTATGCATGTACAGCATGTGTAGATTCGCACAGTTTGCTTCGCTCCATTTGTTTGTCCAGTTCACTGATCTGAGACTATTTTGGTAAACAAAGCCATCCCAGTAGCACCAGAAATTAAGAATTCGTATTGCATTTGGCTCAAACGAGCGAAAAAGGCTGCGATCAATCAGTGACCAAGTCTGTTTCTGTCATGAGAAAGAATATAGTTAAAACTGTTCATGCACATGTTCCAAAGAGGAAATGTGACATTGTTTATGCAATCTGTCACAGGATGTGCTGCCCATTTGCCAATTTTGTCTATTTAATGCTCAGCAGTTTTCTTTCAGCATGCACAGGGATTACACAGCAGCGAGTGTGAGGGTTGGATTTTGAGTCAGACAGAGAGACAGGACAATGGTTCAAGGATAAGCATACACAGCACCAGGGCCGCTGACAGGTTTGGCTGGGCCCGGGACAAAAAAATATCAATGGGCCCCCCCCACCCCGATCACAAAAAAAAAAAAAAAACCAACCACCGAACGACCATTTTTTCCCAAGAGAGACCAGGTGGCCAGACTAAACTTTCAGCCTGAAGCACCACTCTCACGTGATATGCTATATATTATAAGGCCTACCCATTATAAAAGAAACGACATTATCAAAGTAGCCTCACAAATCAATGACGCATACAATAATTCCATAGTAAATGATCTATCCATCCAATTATCCATGCATTTTTGCCAACATTTATTTAGAAATGAAACAAAATAAATAGGATTCACATCATTAATAACACAAGTGTACGTGTAATTTACTTTAGCAATTTGAGGGCTTGCACATCAGAACGTGCCTGATTGAATCAACTCTAGTTCACTAGATGTCACCACCAGCACACCAAGACGTCAGATTCCCACACCAGGAATAGCCAAACACAGGAACAAGTCAAGTTGCAGAAATGTATATGCAAAACGGATGTACTCTGTTCTCCCCACAAAGTTAACAGGTTGATAAAGTGTTAGCATTTGCACTAAGCGGGATTTATATGCGCTAAGCGAAATAGCGTTGCATAATAGCGCAGTTTTAAAAGTTCTCCCTTGCCCTCTCCTTGCGCGCGACGCAACTTCTCATCATGTTACGATTGGGGCTAATGTGCATATTCCTAGCTAAGGTCACATATGGTCAGATTTGAAACACAATTTTACTAAGCTGTGGTTATAGAATGATGCGACTGTGTGACTGATCATGTTTTAAACATGAATGCTGCAGTGCAGGGCGTGTCTGTTTATGAAGGGAAACTTTTGTTCTGTTAGTGTTCTCTGCTATTGTTAGTACCTGCATCATCTGAATAACTTTTTACTGAAATCCTGGGGCTTCTGGTGTCTTCATCTATTTTTCTCCTATCCTTCATTTTCTGCCCTCCTGGTGAACGACTGCTTCTTCAGACACCTTGGCAAATTGGCACGAGCCGCGTTAAAGGGACAGTTTGGTCAATTTCAACATGCAGTTGTAATGCTCACACTACCCTGGACTTGTCAGTGCCTGAGATTTTTTTTTCTCCTTCTTCAGCCGTTTCCGAGATCCTGGTCATTGTAATGGGGGCAGCTCTTTGTTTACATTTCAAAAAAATATTTTTATTTAATCCCAAAAACATCCAAAAGGTTATAAAACATCAGCAGACAACTAGCAAACAGCAGTACCTTTTGG
>NC_085866.1:55694660-55704660 GCF_034702125.1 Engraulis encrasicolus
CTGCAAGTCCAAGGCGAACAGATCCCAACAATCAAGGAGAACCCCATCAAATGCCTAGGGAAGTGGTATGATGACACCCTCAGTGACCGGAATAACATCACCGACACAGGGAAGCAGACCGACGAATGGCTAAGAAGGATTGAGAGGTCTGGTCTACCTGGGAAGTTTAAAGCCTGGATATACCAGCATTGGCTCCTACCAAGGCTGATGTGGTTACTGACTGTTTATGAGATCCCATTGACTGTAGTGGAGGGATTGGAAAGGAGAGTGAACAAACATCTGAGGCGGTGGCTTGGCATCCCTCCCAGTTCAAGGTGGCCAAGTGCAGGGTGACCTTGATGCTAAGGGACTCTAAAGATGAGCGTGTCAGCAAAGCCGGAGTCACCACAAGAACTGGCCGCAAGTGGCTGGCAGACGCTGCGGTCAGGCAAGCTGAAAGCTCTTTGGAGTTGAGGGACATCGTCGGCAACGTTTGCACTGGCCGCCAGGGACTGGGAACATCACACTTTACACAGTGGAAGAAGGCAACTGCGCAGCAGAGGAGGGAGATGGTGCAAGCCGAAGTGCGTTACCAGGAGGAGGAAGCGCGGAAGGCAAAGGCTGTCGAACTAGCTACCCAGGGGACTTGGACCAGATGGGACCTCCCAAACAGGAGGGTCACGTGGTCGGAACTCTGGAGGCTGGAGCCATTCCGCGTAAGCTTTCTCTTGAGGTCTGTGTATGACGTACTGCCGTCACCAGTGAACTTGGCAAGGTGGGGCCTGAGGGACGACCCGCTCTGCAGGCTGTGTGGGAGAAGGGGACCCTGTCTCACATCCTAGCAGGGTGTCAGACAGCTCTGGTCCAGGGGAGATACAGGTGCAGGCACGACCAGGTGCTCCGCGTGATCGCAGACATCCTAGAGCAGGCCAGGAGAAGACCGCAACCTCCCAAGCCACAGGTACCAGCAGTACAGTTCATCAGGGCAGGAGAGCAGACATCCTCTGTGAAGAGAGCTAGGAGCAACATCCTCCAAGGTGCACAAGGATGGGAAATGTCAGCTGACCTGGGAAGGAAGCTCACGTTCCCCCCTGTTGTCCAAACCACCTTGAGGCCTGATATAGTTAACTGGGCAGAGCAGGCCAAGAAGATCGTCCTTGTGGAACTAACAGTGCCATGGGAGGAAGGCTGCGATGAGGCCCACGAGAGGAAGAGACTGAAATATCAAGACCTCATAATGGAGTGCAGGGAGAAAGGCTGGCAAGCTTGGTTATTTCCAATCGAGGTGGGGTGTAGAGGGTTCCCGGCACAGTCAGTATGGTCGGCGCTCACTACACTCGGCGTGGCAGGCAGAGAGCGTAAGGCAGCAGTGCGCAGGATAGGGGAGGCAGCAGAACGAGCCTCTTGTTGGCTGTGGTTTAAGAGGGAGGAGGAGGGCTGGAGGCCTGGAGCCGATGAGCAGTGACCTGGCCACCACTGCTGACCCGCCAGCTGGAGGGTGTTACGGTTAAGGGTCGAAACACCCCAAGACGGCTGGGCACCGTCTGACGATATCGGCTCCAGGCCAAAAGCCACAGTCGCTTAGGGAGCGGCTGCACGTGGCATCACCTGATGTATTCAACAAGTGCACACAAATACACATGTCAATAGTTCTTGAATACACCACTAGGTGCTACTTGGACACATCGTCAGTGATGAACCAGCGATCATTGGGTGTTTCGAGTCTTTAATCATCAAACACCCTCACCAGGCGACCCAGCCGGGGGTGATCAGCCCCCGACTTGTGTCCAAGTGGCCCGCTCCTCCAAGGATCCCCCCTCCTGATCCATAGCCATCTAGAGGCTTTCTCCGCTGCCTCTGTGCTACTCCTGATGGCTTTTCTGCACAGCTGACCCTTCACTCCAAGGATCTTCAAGGTGCGGGGTAGTGACTGGCCAGCAAAACCCCTGTACCCCACCTCGACTGGTTCACAATATACTGCTATTACACTGCAATTGCAACAAAGTATAGTACAAAACATTGCCAGTTGACAAAACCCATTGCCCACTACAACAATTTGGCTTTGAAATGGTCTTTCTAGTTTTCCAAAATACATTTTATCAGTTTGTTATCTATATAAGTACATATGTAAATAATAAAAACACAGATAAACCCCCTCAGGACAGGTATGGACTAGAATGGTTTGTGACAGCTCCGTTTCTGATATGCAGATGTGACACAATACCTGTTTTGTTTACACTGGCTTTCATCATCTTTCATCATCAGCCTTTTCCCGCAAGCCATAAGCCCTCAGGTGGGATTCACTCATAAAAATGCATCTTCAGAAATGAGCTGATTTACCATATGGCACATTCAGTCCCAATCTGCAAATCAATTTCTAGAATTGTGCAATCAGTTACATAAAGACAGTCATACTGTGCGCATATGCATCCCACACAAGGCCTTATTGAAAGTTGATATCATATAGGTAGAACATAAGACTAGAGGTGACACAGTAATTTGCGACAGCCAGGGCCGGATTAATGCACAGGCTAGATATGGCTGCCAGGGTCCGCTTCTCCGCTTCTCATTCATTTACATTGCTCAGGTCTACCTACAAATAATGGCTGCCAGGATTGAAAAGAGGAGGTGGGGTAGCCTCTAGTCTAATGTATGTCAATATTAACCTCTATGGTTAATATACAGTATTCAAAACAACTCTTATGGCATTTTATGTCAAAACGATCATTATATTGACAAGAGCCTCAGTAGTGTGACATACGAGGCGAACACCTCTATAATGTTATTCATGAAGGTGTTTGTGTGTGTGTGTGTGTGTGTGTGTGTGTGTGTGTGTGTGTGTGTGTGTGTGTGTGTGTGTGTGTGTGTGTGTGTGTGTGTGTGTGTGTGTGTGTGTGTGTGTGTGTGTGTGTGTGTGTGTGTGTGTGTGTGTGTGTGTGTGTGCATGGGTGTGTGCGTGTGCGTGTGCGTGTGCAGGTGCGTGTGTGTGTGTGTGCTTGTCATCACGGTCCATCTTCTATTTGATGAATGTCTTTACAGTGCATAAAACACACCATATTAGTGAATTTGGAACATTTAAAGTACATTTCAATGCTTTTGCCGTGTTGTCATCTCCATTGATCCAAAAGCAATGTTTTGGCATCCCCACCTGTCAGATAATCACTGTGTTGCTACACAGCATTTCTTCAGGATGAATCATCCTTCAGGTCTCCACAGCAGGCCACCCGCACACCCTGTAGGAGCTGCAATGAGTCAGTCATTTCCCCACGGGATCCCAGCAGACGAAAGATCACATTAGTGTCTGAGTTTGAGTCATCTTGAAGACTGCAACTTTCCCCAGTTCAGTTCATAGTTAGGGAAAGATATGGATATTTTGGGAAATCTACCATGTTCCAATTTTTACATAGGTCTTCTGTGCACCCCAACTTTATTTTTTCTATTGGTAAGAAATTAGTTCACATATTTTCCAAAATATCCATATCTTTCCCTCACTATCAGCTCAGTTGATACTTCCATCCTTCTTCCCCATGAATGGCATCTCTGAAACTGCCCAGGTGAAAAAGTGGTTCAATTTAGTACAATAAAAGTATGACTGAATTGTACTTAGCATGTTAAAAGTGCACTTGTGCTTTTTGTGCTAAGAAGTATGTTTACAATATGCTTATTTAAAGTGTACTTAAAATTAGATGTAATTAAGTTGCTCTCAAAGAAAGTACACTTAGCGAACCATACTTCAAGTGGACTTCGAAGATGTTTGGCTAAAGTGTATTTAGAGGAATATACTAATAGTGTTCTAATAGTGAACTTACTTAAAGTGTATTTTTTAATAACATATTGCAATTGTACTTTTTTAAAGTGCAATATGATTACACTTCACCCAAATGTCTTCGAAGTGTGATTTTCTATAGTGCGCTTTAAAGTAAATCGCTTTAACATATTGCAAGTACACTTTTTCTAAGTACACAATGATTGTACTTCACCCAAATATCTTCAAAGTGTGCTTACACAAAGTGCATTTACCCATCATGCACCATCATGCATGTCCCATCATGCAATGCACTTCTTGGAGCTAAATTTCTCAAACAGAAAGCCATTTATCTTGAAGGAATATTTTTGGTTTGCATGAAAATATTACTCATTGTTATATTCTGTGTTTATTGTAGGGGTTTTTAAAAATTAAAGTGGTACACAAAAAATGACCATGTTCCCACCGTCATTATGATGGTCACGTATATGTTCTGGTATATATAGGCTCACACTTCCCATGATATCATGGTGGGAGGTAAGTTGGAACTAGTTGTTCAAACAAAGAATTGAGCATTACCATTAATGATCAATTCAAGTGATCAACTGCTGGAAGGTGTAGCAAGATTGAAATGAAGTGATATGTGTATCTGAAATCACTGTAACAATGCAATGATTGTAAATGTCAATTGTGCTAGGCATGCATACTGTAACACTACTGTGACATGTGGCTATGTGTAATGTACAAGCTCTGAGGACCAGCATGGAGTGTAGTATTACATTTATGTTATTTCATGTACTTGGGAGTGTACTGTAGATATACTTCAAGCATACCTGTTATATATTTACAATACTTAATATGATATACTTTTTACAGACTTAAAATGTTCCAATGTAGTCCAAAGAAGCATGAAGTTAATATACTTTTATTGAACTTCTAGTAACAATAACATGTTATAGAAGTGTACTCAAGCACACTCTTAATGCCATACGAATGCATGAAAAGCGTGTTTGGAGCATACTTTCAAAAGTATGCTTGTAGTGCACTTAAAGTTGTCCAAAAGCGGTGCCAATTTAGCATCCTCAGTGTGCTGCAAGTGTGCTGAAGTGCTGCTTTAGTAGTGCTTCAGCGCACTAATAGTGCAATGAAGTGCACTTTAAATCGCCGAAAATAGTACACTTTGTACTAAGTACGGTCAAAAAAAGTACACTTTAAGTACATGGGTTTTTCACCTGGGTGCAGCAATCTGCTGGAAACAGTACAATATCTTGCTTTGCCTCTCTCCTCGATCTGGTTTCTTGTGGTGGTCCAGGGCTGTTGGAATGATCCATGGCTCTGGAAGCAGTCTGCGATTTTCTTTCTGTGGGCAGCCTTGGTTTGACATGCGTTAAATCCTACATATTAACCTTTTGACTAATATGGCAGGCCTTGATGCTTGAAAACTTAGCCACTTTACCTTTTGGAATAGCACATTTCTGTTCCCTGAACTGTCTTTGTGGCTCTTTCTTGGAGATATTAAAATCTGAATGGAAATTAAATTTCTATAAGTAAAGGTCCCACAAGTGTCTTTGTTTTATATTCAGTGGATCCTCAGGCCATGTCAGGAACCATTTTTCAGGGTTTTCCATTCCCTTTTAATGCGCTCAGATGCCCCTAGTCAGTTAAGTGAAGTTCATTTTACAGCACTGATGTAATTTGATCTGCCTTTGTCCCTTGGTAATAGACGTCTATCACTTTCACAGAAGCAATTAAAAACGGCAACTGTCTCAATAATCCATCTCTGCTATAATCTCAGAAGATGATTGTTGATTGTGTTCATTTCCGCTTGTCTTTTGACAGCTCTCATTTTGTTGCTATGATTATGTGTTTGTAATACGTTCTAGATAAACAATGATTCAATACTTATTTAAAAGATCATCAACTCTCTCTCTCTCTCTCTCTCTCTCTCTCTCTCTCTCTCTCTCTCTCTCTCTCTCTCTCTCTCTCTCTCTCTCTCTCTCTCTCTCTGTGTGTGTGTGTAAGTGTAATACGATACACAGGTATCGATATATTCATATGCAGCAGACTAGCTACTGCTCCTAATCAGTCTGTGTCTAGTAACTCAACAATTACATGTAAAACTCAATAGGTAATAGAGATGGAATGTTTTTTCTACCTATTTCATTACATTGCATTGCACTTAGCAGACGCTTAATTTATTCAAAGCGACTTACAACTATTATTTTTCAGGGTATTGGTTACAGTCCCTGGAGCAATGTGGGGTTAGGTGCCTTGCTCAAGGGCACTTCAGCCATGGATGGAGATGTAGGGAGAGGTCAGGGGGGATTCGAACCGGCAACTAATAATAGGCCATGGTCAGAATAGAGCAGGGTCAGAAAAGACTAGAGGAGACGACGAACAGACAGTGGTTCAGAGAGTTACAAATGAAATAAGTTTGGAGACAAGAAGACCGAGAGCTGACAGGTGTAGAATAAAGTAATTAAATCCATCTTGCTTGATTTCCATTTTCGCCTGATTTCAAACCCCATCAATCACTCTGTATTGGCCCGTCATGGATCAGTGAAGACATGCTGTAATAATCATCCTCACATGTGCTAATGCATGTGCACATCTATGTTGAGGGTGATATCTAATTGTACGTGGAGGCGTTGAACGGCTGTGTGGGAAATAGAACTGACATCGTAACTGAAAGGCTTTGACATGAAATATTGAAGTGGTAATTCTCTCTCTCTCTCTCTCTCTCTCTCTCTCTCTCTCTCTCTCTCTCTCTCTCTCTCTCTCTCTCCATTCCAGATCATGAGCGGATCGGGAAAGACTCCAATTATGAGCAGGAGGGCAAGGTGCAGTTTGTAGTAGATGCTGTCTATGCCATGGCCCATGCCCTGCACAACATGCACAAGGAGCTGTGTCCAGGCAGGGTAGGCCTCTGCCAGGCCATGGAGACTATCAATGGCACCATGCTGCTCAAATACATCCGCAAGGTCAACTTCACAGGTATGTGGATCAAGGGATATGTAGAAATAACCAAGGCAAAAAAAGGCTGAACTTTACTTCATTTGCTTTAATATACGGTATTGGCTAAATCATATTTGATGCACTTAAAACACACATTTGCCATATCTATCTATCTATCTATCTATCTATCTATCTATCTATCTATCTATCTATCTATCTATCTATCTATCTATCTATCTATCTATCTATCTATCTATCTATCTATCTATCTATCTATCTATCTATCTATCTATCTATCTATCTATCTATCTATCTGTCTGTCTGTCTGTCTGTCTGTCTGCTTGTCTGTCTGTTTAGCCCTCTGTCTGTCTGTCTGTCTGTCTGTCTGTCTGTCTGTCTGTCTGTCTGTCTGTCTGTCTGTCTGTCTGTCTGAAAAAGTGAAATAGAAATAATCAGAGGAAAGCTTTCTTCTTTCTATTCATTTGAAATCCAAGGTTATCTCTTCCTTAATCAAATTTTGTGCAGGCTCACACTAAGGGGAAAGCCTCAGGGGGTTTCTTATGCAATAACTGTGCAGTTCTATATTACGTATATCAAATATGTCAAATATATTCACATTCTGATACAGATATGCAATTTACTGAATATTCTTGCTTTTGTGTGCAGTGCACCTATATCCGGAATATCCAAATGTGCATGGCACTTGTGGTGTCTGTCTGTCAGAGTGTCTTTTTACATGTACTTTATGCAAAACTCTGAAGGAACACACCTTGCACCCCCCCCACCCCCCACCCCCCCCCATCCCCACACACACACACACACACACACACTTCCCTTCCCCTGAGCTCTTGGGCCTCAAGTCATTGCCCCAAGAAGAGAAAGAAATAGGTATTACACGGTAATTAAGGTAGAACATAGATTCTGGTAAGGTGCATGAAGACGATGGGTTAAATCAGGAATGGGCAACTGGTGGCCCGGGGGCCACAGTCGGCCCGCCTCCTCACTCAATGCGGCCCGTAGATAAAACAGTAGGCCTAATTTAAAAACATTTTTTTTTAAATGACATTGAATCAATCTGTTGCAATTATACTGTTGGTCAATAGAGTATTGAGTACAGAGTATTCTATTCCTACCACACAATATGGGCAGTCAGTGAGCAACCAACTGCACCTCCAACTCTGCGAATCGGAGTCAGATCCTTAGTTTTGTGGCCCTCTGATGGTGGTGATGAAAAAACGAGGCCCTCCTCTTCATAAAAGTTGCCCATCCCTGGGTTAAATGATCATAAAGCAGGCAATGTACAGTGTGATAGTGAAGATTCCTCACGATGCCGCAGTTTAGTACAAACAAAGTGTATTGGACAATCCACACACACACATACGCACACATAGTCTTTCCTTGTGATAAGCAGAAAAAGAAGTATGTCCAGTGGTTAAGAGTGCCATTAGTGCAGTGATTGTTACAGTCCACACACACACACACACACACACACACACACACACACACACACACACACACACACACACACACACACACACACACACACACACACACACACACACACACACACACACACACACACACACACACACACACACACACACACACACACACACACACACACAGCAAGAGATTTCCTGGTACTGGGCTAGCTCTGGAATCCAAGGCAGTCCAGTACCCAATGACGATGTCCTTCTTTGTGGAATTGCATTTACATGTAAATGACCAAGCTTGACTTATTTCCAGGATGGCACGCTGTTTGTTGAGTAATGTACTCAGAACAGGTAGTTGAGAACCATTCTTGCCATTTATACGTTCTCAAATAGCATATTGGGTATCCTATCCGTGACAGGACAGCAAATAACAGTAGTTTATGGATACTGGTGTTGAGTAAAGTGGGTCCATTAACTGGGATGATTCACTAATGGATTGCTTGATTAACTTTGTTAAATTGCAATTATTGTTTGATGAAGTGCTGTGTGTTTTGTCCAGTTGATCTACACGTAAATCTACCACAAGCAGTATTAAAGTTCAAGGTCATCGAACATGCAGACATGCTTGAATGCAATCTCATTAAAGGTATTGGAGAAAGTATTGATATAAAAATGTGTTGACAAAGTAGTGCACAAAAATAAAATAGGGATGAATGGCCAGCTTGTTTTGTTACTGGAGTTAGTTAATTTTGCTATGGAATATCAAATGATGTTTTTGATTCAGTGCAATATATTAATTGATTAGTAAGAAAAGCTCTAAATAGAGAAAGTGCACTTCCTCGTCCTCATTTTTAGAAAAAAAAAACAAGTCACTGTAAGACATAGTATTAGAATGATGAATAGAACTGAATGACTGTGGTTTAGCAAGGCATTAGCCAGGCGTTGGCCTCCTAATGACCTAACACCTTTGGGCCTGGAAAATTAGTCAGGGAAAGAGCTCCTTCAACTACTTTCTGAGCTCCTACGGGCTGGGGAACGCCACCCATTTTGTCATGAACCAATCAACTTTGAACCTTATTCTAAAGCGTTACCAAAAAATGTTTGGTTTAAAATTCGATCCAGCCCTTTCTGGCATCACCAGTTGAAAACCGAGGGAGGTGGGTTCACCATGCTGTTTGGAAGCATTCATTATCTTCTTGGTCAGACCAGAGTCTCGGTACAAGATTTGAAAGTCAATGATAATCAGGCTAGCAAGGCATTGTGAATGATCAACTTCTGGTATTGAGCATGGGTGTGCATGTAGGCCTTTATATAGTAATTTTTAGTCACGTAAGTAAGCAGGTCAATGTTATGCAGTCAGACTGGGTTAATATTTCACAAGACATGTCCTGAAGGCTCTTACTGTAACGTAAAA
Source organism: Engraulis encrasicolus (assembly GCF_034702125.1). Classification (NCBI taxonomy): domain Eukaryota; kingdom Metazoa; phylum Chordata; class Actinopteri; order Clupeiformes; family Engraulidae; genus Engraulis; species Engraulis encrasicolus. Next base: position 55,704,187 of record NC_085866.1, read on the forward strand.
TGCAGTCTACATTTTTAAAGATGAAAGAGTGAAATGCTGTTTTTGAAATCAATTTACATGTAAGACATTATCGATAAAGCACATCCACAAGAGACATCGGCCCTTTCTTTGAGCGCACCGAAGGAAGCCAGAACATGGAGGGGCTATAACCCACCACAGCTTATACTGAAAAGAACAACACAAGAACGAGAGCCTAATTCATCCATTCATTTCAGCACTATGTCAACCTGTTGCTTTGTGTGACTCAAGGGAAGGCTTGAACTCTGGTCCATCCAATTAGGTTTAAACACTGCTGGCCAGCTGCTCTTACTCACCTGCCTCTCCACAGGCAAAATTTAATCAGAGATTTCTCAGCACCATAGTTTGGCTGCAAACGCACCGTACAAGCGGATTGCAAATAGAGTCTTAGAAATTGCATCACGTACGAAAGTAAGATGAGCAATTATTTCAAATACATTCTGTTTGGACAGCGAC
>NC_085866.1:55707160-55739660 GCF_034702125.1 Engraulis encrasicolus
ATTGGCTGGGGAGCTGAATGGGGAGATAGCTACAGAGTGAATAGAGTGTAACAAATACTCTGTTTGAAATGTCTCCCTTTACCTCCCAGAGACCTGAGCCAGGTCTCAGTACTGCTCAGTTGCAGCTTTGTAAAGTAGTCAAAGTGGAGCAAGCTGTGCATATAGTAGCACATGTACACAGTACAGTATATCCATATGTCCATGGATTCTGTTTAGAAGGGAAAAGGAGAAATTTAACAACACGTGGAGATACATACAGTACCCGAAGCACATGCCAGCAAGTAGCAAGTACACTTAACAAACACTACTTGACCCATTTTAGCCGCATGCTGCATATTCATTGTTTGCGACATACGCCTGCGACATACGCTGCATTTTTTAAGTTAAAAATTTGAGTATGCTAGAGCTGAATTAACACATTCTAATGCCAGATGAGGGTCCTAGCTTTTAAATGCAAGCTTTTGATGTTTTTATCTGCTTCGGAGGCTGAGATATTTAAGTTTTCATAGGCAGAGGGCACCTTTTCCCAAAAAGGGCTTAGGCATTCAGCGGGTGTTTTTTGCCGGCGCCTTAGGCTAAAATGGGGTAAAAGAACCATACATGTTCAATTAACAGTCTTGAACAAACCGGTGTAATTGTTGAAAAGCACACTTTAGAATAAAACTGCTGCTACACTGATGCTTGCAGTGTTTAGTGAGGTCTATGTAATCTTAACCCCACTTTACTTGTCTGTGCCCATATCTCAATATTGATAATAATCCCCCTTCACATCCCCAATTCATATCTACTTTCTAATTCAGCTCCACATCCCTGGTACAGTAGCTCCTGCACCAGACGTAATTGAAACAATTTGAAAGTGAAGGTTCCTGTTACTTTAGCCTATGTTTTATTCATGCAGAGTTCTGCTTTGATGGCTGCTGAGTCTCTACATAATCTCTGTATAGATAACACAACATGACACACTGGATAAGGCATCTCCCAGAGACTGATTGAGCTTCAGACTTTCCCCTTTGATTTAATTGTCATATCCACTCATCTCTTCCATAACTTGAGCTCTGATGATCACATTGCAATGGCATTTTCAATTTTTTGCATTTTTTTTTCTTTGTTTTCTTCATTGCCACTATGTTATTTAAAGGGACACTCCACCCATTTTGCATTAGGCTTTCCATTGATAGACACCCAGTCATACTTTTGAATGGTCTTTCAAAAATCTCTCAATTCCCCCTGAGATAGGAGGAATCCGCATTCATCTCTTAACACTTCCTGTGTCAATGATGTAAAAATGGTCATTTTGCATCATCGACATAGGAAGTGTAAGAGAGGTGGATTTCTGTTGAGACTACAAGCCTTTTTCCCACCTTTTCAACCCCGCCCATAGGGGGTTGGACCTAATGCTCTAACAGACCTATCACAGATCAGTGTCCCAGTGCTTTTGAAATCACTGGCATTGAGGCTCCAGTAAGCAGTGTTGCCAGATTGGGCTGTTTCCCACCCAATTGGGCTGCTTGGGATGGCCGTCTGCGGGTAAAAATGGCATTTTACAGGAAAACTCGCCCAATCTTTCCCATCGACATCAATATAATTGGGCGGAATTTAGTGCTTCCAGGCGGATTTTGAGCATTTTTTGGGCTGGAAATCATCAGCCTCATCTGGCAACACTGCCAGTAAGTCACTGGCATAGCTGGAAAGGAGAAGCTGGAGCACACTGCAGCTTAGTTTTCAAGACTTTATTTTGTGCACACACCCGACCAACGTTTCGGTGTTGCTACACCTTCTTCAGAGTCAAATGATAGCAAGAGAGAGACACATTTCAGGACTTGACATTCACAGGTGATCCCACTTGGTTTGGCTAAATTGGTCTCATCTCATTGCAGGTAATTGACCCCACCCCCCAACACCAGGACAAGATTGCAGACAATTAGACAGAGAGGCTTTGTGGAAAGGCATTTTGGATTCATACTCTAAATTCAGTGGAGCCTCAGGGCATAAATGAGGAACACAATATGTCTTGCTCTCTGTAACAAATTGTTCCAGCATCGCGGCAGTGGTCTTCTAATAATTGTAGCTGTGGTTTTATTGACAATGTTCTTTGTGTATTGTTTTCTTTCACTTTTTTATTTTGTTTTGGGAAGTTGGCAAGCTGTCTAATTGTCTACAATCTTGTCCTGGTGTTGGGGGGTGGGGTCAATTACCTGCAATGAGATCAGACCAATTTAGCCAAACCAAGTGGGATCACCTGTGAATGTCAAGTCTTGAAATGTGTGTCTCTCTCTTGCTATCATTTGACTCTGAAGAAGGTGTAGCAACACAGAAACGTTGGTCGCGTGTGTGCACAAAATAAAGTCTTGAAAACTAAGCTGCAGTGTGCTCCAGCTTCTCCTTTCCAGTGATGTCTGTCCCACTGTGATGCACCTGCAAGGAGGGTTGCCAGATGAGGCTGATTTCCAGCCCAAAAAATGCTCAAAACCAGCCTAGAAGCTCAAAATCCCGCCCAATTCTATTGATTTCTATGGCTAAAATTGGACGGGTTTTTCTGCTAAATGCCATTTTTACCCGCACACGACCATCCTAAGCAGCCCAATTGGGCGGGAAACAGCCCAATCTGGCAACACTGCCTGCAAGCTGAGGGAGGGATGATACATAGAGTCCCAAATAACTGGGTGTGGCCTGTGGAACTTGAGCATTGCAGTGCATTATGGGGATTGTTGTCACAAATCCACAAGCACTAAAAAGTCATTTTCTGCCTTTTCTTGGCCAAGAAGGCACCAAATTAGAAATGTATGTTACTATTCTACTATACATATGACCCACTTTCAGTAACATATTCATGTATCCACCGGTGGAATGCCCCTTTAAAGGAAGAAGATGTTGGGAATATCAGGGGGGGACACCACAATCCCAGTGTTTGCTAAAGCCAAACTGTCAGTGAGAAGTGTAGAGAGAGGGAGTAAGAGAGAGATCAAGATAAAATGAAAAATAGAAAGGCCTGGTTTTTAAAGCATTTGCTAAAACCAGTGCAAAACTGTCAGAGACAGAGAGAGAGACAGAGAGAGACAGAGAGAGAGAGAGAGTTGGGGGGGTGGGAGGGTTGAGGACTCTGAGTCAGAGTCATGCCTCTCTGCATTCAGACTATTTCATCTGTTTGCTTGCTTGCTTGGCTGTCTTGGCATCTTCCTTATCCTTGAATGCACAACTGCTCATAAAAACTCATATAAAATAGTGTGCGTGTGCGTGTGTACTTGCATGCGTGTGAGCGCATGTGTGCGCGTGTGTTTGTAAGTAGTGCTAAAGTGCCAAGTAAGTGGCTGAATGCTCGGCAGCACACACGCAGGGCACAAGTTCCAGGTTGCTTCAGTGGTCCTGCACACATGTAAGCATGTCACTCCCACAGAGCAGACTCTCTCACAACATTGAAGTCTGTCACCACATTACAGTAATGGCAAATGCCGTATACTGTAACATATTAACATCACTCTGGAAACAGCTCTGATGTATTGAGGAGGTCATACATGTTTGATATGTTTTCAGTCACTCAACCATTCAACCATACCATTTACAAAGTTCAATTGTAGGCTGAATGGTTTCCATGACTTTGTAGGAACTGGTAAGACTAATAAATATATCAGTCAGAAAGGCAATAGGGATGAGCATGCTGCATGGGCCAACTAAAAGCTTAACACCTCCAACCAAAGTCTTACATAAATGATAAAAAGCAGAAATGCATGACAGATGAGTAACACATATGAAAGTATTGCAGCACAACATACCTCAAACAGGAGCAATGCATAGCCATAGACTAAGAAATGAAGTTTTAAGTAAGCATTTTTTTCTTAAAATTAATGCTCCGGTTTTAGGAGCCTGTATACATAATATGCAAAAAAAACTCAGCAAAATGGGTTAAACAAAATATCTTCCAAATTACCAGTTGCTGATTGCATTGAGCAAGATCATGTAAATCTCTGATAGACTCCCCCAGAGCACCCTTCCCCCAAAAGATAGCAAACCTCATGCTCGGCTGTCAACCATTCAGGAAGACCGATTTCTCTCCTCCCAGGGTACACGTTTAGCATATTTGCAGTAGAGAGAAGGAGAAAAAGCACATCCAAATCCTTACAGTATCTAATAGACATAATGTCAGCTGACAAACTTTAGGGCTGATAAATAATACACCCTTATGCTGAGGGAGTGGTAAATAGCATCATCATTGGTCTACATCGTGACACTGAAATATTTTGTTGTTGGCTGTTGTGTTTGCTCACAGACATCAATATATTGCTTTGGTATTTCATATCAGCCTCTGGCCATGATGCGTATCTTCCGGATGTCATGCTTATGATGAACATACAATATGTAAACCATCAATAAATTCTCCTTAATGTCATGTCGATATGTATGTTAGTAATGATTTTGTGTCAATGGAGAAATATTCCTTCAAAAATAATGTTTTCATTTTCCTCTTTCATCTCTCCCTCTCCCTCTCCCTCCCCCCCCTCTCTCTCTCCAGGGATTGCTGGCAGTCCCGTGCTCTTCAATGTGAATGGAGATGCCCCCGGTCGCTATGAGATCTTCCAGTACCAGATCCGCAACCACTCTATGGAATACAAAATAGTGGGCAACTGGACAGACCAGCTGCATTTAAATGTACGTTGGACACATTGGACATGCACAGGCATGGCGCCTCGAGCAAATCCTCATTTTGCTCACAGCCTCCCCATTTGCATGAACAGAACAGGGTTGTTGAACTGATCATGGTAATCTAACTGTGTTATCCTGTGTCGTTGCCAATGTAATGAATAGCTACAGAACATCCACACCGTGTAGAAACATTGGTCAGTGTGTTTGCATCTGTGTTTATGTGCTGAATGATTCATGCTATTGCTCAGATCATATTAATACTTGCCGATTGGGTATGCATTGGAGAGGCTGACATGGTTATACAAGATTGCCTTCAGATTTATGTCATGCTTTAATGCTTCTTGTTCCACCTGCTCAGTGACCCACCACCCACAGGTTTCCTACACTTCCTGAAAGAAAAAAAAACTATTTTTGTACAAGGTGCACTGAGTAATATTTTTAGTGGTTAATTTCCAGAATCCATGCTACCCATTCACAAATGTTTTTCATGAATACTTACCACCATCATTAAATTCTAAGTAGTCTATTCATTATGCACTTTTTATACATGAAAAGGGGGATCTTCTCCATGTCCACCATTTTGAATTTCCAGAAATAGACATGGTTACTGTACTTTGGTTATACAATAAATATTAGTTTATTACTTTGTAAATATTCATGAAAATATCAAATTTGGTAATACGCAGCATAGTTTCAATGAGCAGCATGGTTGCAGTACACATTCTGGCCACAATCCTACACAGTGCACCTTTGAAATGAAGCCTATAGTAAAACATATATTTTTCTATGGTCATTGGGAATAATCATGCTACAAAGAGCTGAAAAAATCACAAATTTAAATACTTTGCCAGGTGAATGACATCCGGTGGCCCGGCGGTTCCCGCGAGGTGCCCACGTCCATCTGCAGCCAGCCGTGCCGACCAGGCGAGCGCAAGAAGTCGGTGAAGGGCATGCCCTGCTGCTGGCACTGTGAGCGCTGCGACGGCTACCAGTACCTGGCCGACACGCACAGCTGCAAGATGTGCCGCTTTGACCTGCGGCCCAACGCCAACCACACGGGCTGCCAGCCCATCCCCGTCATCAAGCTGGAGTGGAGCTCGCCCTGGGCCCTCATCCCCGTCTTCATCGCCATCCTGGGCATAGGCGCCACCTGCTTCGTGGTGGCCACTTTCGTGCGCTACAACGACACACCCATCGTGAAGGCGTCAGGTCGTGAGATGAGCTACGTGCTGCTGACGGGCATCTTCCTGTGCTACGCCACCACCTTCCTGATGATCTCGGCGCCCGACGCCGGCGTGTGCGCACTACGCCGCATCTTCCTGGGGCTGGGCATGAGCGTGAGCTATGCCGCCATGCTCACCAAGACCAACCGCATCTACCGCATCTTCGAGCAGGGCAAGAAGTCGGTGAGCGCCCCGCGCTTCATCAGCCCCGCCTCACAGCTGATCATCACCTTCAGGTGCAAGCCTCAAAACCCTCCTTTTTGATTTTCAGTGCATAGTGCTTTTCATATGGGGTGTTATTGTCATTGTATTGTCTTCTGGTGATATTGTCCTTCTGTCTTACTGTGATATTGTCATGCCTTGTATCTTGTGTCATGCCTTGTCTTTTGTTGATTTGTCATTGTTGTCTAGGCTGTTGTCTATGGTATCTTGGAAGGTACTTTAAATAAAATGTAATATTATTTTTATTATTCAGCCTGATCGGGGTGCAGCTTCTGGGTGTGTGCATCTGGTTTGGCATGGACCCCTCCCCCCTAGCCATTATTGACTATGAGGACCAGCGCACGTCCAACCCCGAGCTGGCGCGTGGCGTGTTGAAGTGTGACATCTCGGACCTGTCGCTGATCTGCCAGCTGGGCTACAGCATGTTGCTGATGGTCACGTGTACGGTGTACGCCATCAAGACGCGCGGCGTGCCTGAGACCTTCAACGAGGCCAAGCCCATCGGCTTCACCATGTACACCACCTGTATCATCTGGCTGGCATTCATCCCCATCTTCTTCGGCACCTCACAGTCCCAAGAAAAGGTACAGGAGGATGTTGCCGATATCGCTCTGCCGTCAACCTCTCAGCTCTCTCTCTCTCTCTCTCTCTCTCTCTCTCTCTCTCTCTCTCTCTCTCTCTCTCTCTCTCTCTCTCTCTCTCTCTCTCTCTCTCTCTCTCTCTCTTTCTCTCTCTCTTTCTCGTGCATTAGTGAGTCTTATCTGTTAAAATAAATATGTTTATTTTGCTCCCCACTGCTGGGCTGACAGAATGGAGACTGCTGATTCAGGAAACAACTCTCGCTTTCAATTATCTGGCTTTTGAAAGGCAACACAAACTGGAAGTGTGCAACACTGAAACACTCCTTGTGATAGATAATTTTCAAAATGGAGTGTCTGTGGGCAGCAAAGTTGTTCCAAGGAGAAGGACTCATACAATTTCTTGCAGCTAGCAAGGGAGAGGGGTTTTTAAGATGAGAACTGCGGGTTAAATTGCCATTGTTGTGTATGATCCATTACTTGAGCTGAGCTATTAATTACTCAAGGTGTGTGTGTGTGTGTGTGTGTGTGTGTGTGTGTGTGTGTGTGTGTGTGTGTGTGTGTGTGTGTGTGTGTGTGTGTGTCTGTTTGTGTGTGTGTGTGTGTGTGTGTGTGTGTGTGTGTGTGTGTGTGTGTGTGTGTGTGTGTGTGAGGCAACGATTTTGTTAGCTTGAGTGGGTGTGGGTGTATTTTGACTTTGTTCGTTTGTGTGTGTGTGTGTGTGTGTGTGTGTGTGTGTGTGTGTGTGTGTGTGTGTGTGTGTGTGTGTGTGTGTGTGTGTGTGTGTGTGTGTGTGTGTGTGTGTGTGTGTCCTTGTGCATGATTGTCAAATCAAATTAAGTTTATTTATATAGCCCATTTCATACACAATAAAGCATCCCAATATGCTTTGCAAATAACAATGGAAACAGAACAATGTAAGTGCAACAATAACATAAAACAATGTAGTAAGCATGTTATGGTACATTTTTTACAATAAAGAGTGCAAAAACTAGAGACGCACCGGATCCACGATCCGGTTCCGGTTCTGGCCGGATAATAGCCTTTTTCACAGGCTCTGGTACCGGCCGTACCCAGCACGCCGAACCGGACCCGGATCCAAATTTGTAAACGCAACGTGAACATCGTCATCAAGTGCTTTGCATTCGCAATGGAAGCAATGAGCTAAAGGAGTGTACTGACACCGTAGGTTTTCCCTCTTTGCCCTTTTTGTGACGTTTTTACGTTGCCAAGGCTTTTCAGTCAGTCTTTGACAACCCCAATAGCTGTCTGGAGTGAAAGGTTTTTTTAAAGATCATAAAGAAAACCCATTGGAAGCGGTCGTTGCAGGCGGTGTGGCAGGAAGCCATAAGTAAAATAGACGCAGGCCACAAGTTTAAAAGGAATTCATAGCATATTATTTTACGTCTAGTCTCAAAACAAAATGCCATTTGAGACAAGTGTTCGATGGAATGAATAGTGTAGCCTATTCAATCCGAAATATGCACTGATACTAGTGCACTGCAGGCCTCTCCTGTCTGTCGGGTTATTGGCAGTAATGGTTGTTGCAAAGGATCTCTTCTTTTAAAAAAAGTTATGCGTCCAATTTTATGATGATGTGTGAATTCCGACACAGCACACTTTAGTATTGTCTATCAGATGGTGATTATAGACCAGTTATGCTGCTTCGACTCTCTTCAACTACGCCTCTTCTCACCCTCGTTCAGTGTCTGACAGACACACATCAGTGAGAAGAGCTAGGCTGGAGGCTGCAAGTGCAGGGAGTGGCTAGAACTGAACACACTAGAAAGCTACTCAGCAATCGCAAAAGTGTAGGTTCTTTGACATTTTGCAAAGCATACACTAATCTATCTATTTCAAAGTCTCACAGCAGAGCTAAATACTGCCTGATGATTGTGATGTGTGCTTGTCTTGTGTGTCTTTGTGCCACCACCAAAGCTAATTTCCCATTTCATGTAAGGTTAATGGACAATAAAGAAGTCCAAGTCTCTCTGTTTAGTGTTAACAGTGGTTTGGACCAGTTACAAGATCTCCAGATCTTAGACATCTGGAGATCTGACTCTACTGCTTGAATCTATTTGTTTCAACACGAGCAACAGTTCTTAACCTTTGTGTCTCCCCCCCAGTTCAGTTTTCTCTCTGTTCAGTTTTCTCTCTGTTCAGTTGAAGAAAATTATGGGGCAACCAACTATTCATTTCACTGACACAATGAGAGAGAGAGCCCAGAGGGGCTCATTAGGAGACAAAGCTCAATAGATCTGTGTGTGATCTGAATAGGGATGGTAGGATGTGTTTCTTTATGAGTTGGCCTACTGGCAGCATACTGTATATTGAACAAAAGAGGCCCAAGTATCAATTTTTGGGGGACACCACATGTTAGTGTTTCCAATAGACACGTGAAAGTGACACTGAGATTCAAGAGCAAGTTTATGTGTCAATGGCTACGTTTCACACAAGGGGGGGGGTGGGGGTGGGGGTGGCTTAAGGGCGGGTTATACTTCTTTTCAGTGCCACGGAGTGAGCTTGTCGCACCCATGATGCAGTTGATTTTGGTTTCTGCCCTGTTTTGAAGCGCGGTCTGCGCGATGTCATTTCACGCTCAAACTGCCTTCAATACAAAGAGTAACCTAGACGTGTCGGTTGTTTTTAAGCTTCACAGTGTCGACGACAATGAAAATGAAACATTACATATTTATGTCACGTGCATTTTTGATCGCACTGGCAGCCAGCGCATAGTTTGGAACAAAGAAGTTGCTCATTTGTCGAGGATAGGTCGCACGAAGCGGAATGTTTCCTCGACCTCGGAACACTGTTCAACTGTCCAAATAACTTCGGCTCAATTCGAAACAGCGTCGTAACTCGCAAGCGCACGTGTTGTCTTTGGTTCATCAAACGACAAAGCACGGGCAACTTATTTAAGGAAGAGCTCACAGTCCGTATAGACCGACGTAGGTTAGAACAAGGAAGTAGCTTGTTCTCTCGACTCGAGGACAGAGCAGGCTGGTCGAGAGGACCAATCAGCGACCTATTTTCGCCCTTCACGCCGTCGCTGTCTGCATTATCCCTGCGTCGAGACACAATTTCGGGGAGGTGCCCCAGAGTACCTGCGTGATGGGGGGGGCTTCACTCCGTTAACTGCGCGGCTCACTGCATCATGACGCAGGGACGCTGATCTCGAGGCATAAACCACCCTTTACTGTGGTGGAGATTGCAGGCGAATCACAGTGGCTTGTGTTTGAGGGAGCGCAGTGGCTGCTGACAGAGATGGCAATTACCACTTGTCTCTACTGCCTGTCTGACTTTGTGCCACGTAAACAGGTGGCACATTCTCTGCACGCTCCAGGCTTCTTGTCTTGAACGTTTAAGACAAACTGTCGCATTAGACTTAATTACTGTAGTGTCCGTCTGTATGCGCAGGCTGGCATCAAATTTATTTCACTCCAGTGCATTCTACATTGAGGTGTGCCACTGTTGCCACGTGACTAGGTTTGCTCAGTTTTCTCGCCATGTTGGCGAATTACTGTTGCTGCTGCTAAACACGAAAATGCTCTGCTGTGCCCTGAAAACCATGACTAACCCTAATCTGTCTGTAAAGCAATGTTTCTGCCGAGAATAGCAAAACAAGCAAGGAAAATGGCTACATTGTGGTGAAATTGCACTCTGACCAAAACCATGCCTAAACTTAGCCTGTCACAGGGCACTGTGGAGCACAAGGCAACCTGCAAATTCGTGATTCACAAACGCGAAATCAGGTGTAAAGTCGCTGTGTTAACTTAACACTATGGTGTGATGACATGTTGGGGGTGCATATGCCTTTGATTAAAGCCATTGTCAGAACGTTTGTAGCGCACCTGGATAAACACTAATGATAACAGCGCAATATGGCGTTGTGTTCACATTTATGAAGGCTGGTTTTATAAATCCTGACAGTAATAACACTGACAAAGTGACAAGTTTTGTTAAAATAATACCACTTCATAACAGAAATTTGTCATGTGATAAGTACTTAATTCTGTCGGTGTCAAAATTGTTCTGTCTTCCTAAGTAAATGGGCCTATTAGTGTAATTGTGTCGCGCTTAGACACACTCAATTCACTTATTCAAGCCACTGAATGGTGGGAAATGTGTTTCAACACCATAATGACACATTGTCTTTGTGTATTTGTGTGTGTGTGTTCGTGTGCGAGTTCATCAGTGCATGCTTACGGTACATCATGTTTGTGTGTGTGTATTATGAAGACAGAAGCGTGTGTGTGTGTGTGTGTGTGTGTGTGTGTGTGTGTGTGTGTGTGTGTGTGTGTGTGTGTGTGTGTGTGTGTGTGTGTGTGTGTGTGTGTGTGTGTGTGTGTGTGTGTGTGTTCAGAAGAGGTTGGTTGTGCTGATGGCGCGGATGGGCGTGGGGAGTTATGGTGCTCACTGACAATATTATCAAAGCATGGCAGTGCTTTCCTCTACCTGTGATGGAAGCACACACACACACACACACACACACACACACACACACACACACACACACACACACACACACACACACACACACACACACACACACACACACACACACACACTCCCCCCTGTCTGTGTAATGTTGGCAGCCCATCACATAATGTGTGAACACCCCGTTCAGTGGCACAGAGGAGCTTACAATGAGGCGACAAAGTGTTGCGTATGTGTGTGCTTGTGTGTGTGTGTGCGCACGTGTGCGTGTGCGTGCGCGTGTGTGTGTGTGTGTGTGTGTGTGTGTGTGTGTGCGTGTGTGCGTGTGCATGTGCGTGTGTGTGTGCGCTGTCGTGTTGCTGCCAAGGTTTGCCAATGGACTAGGCGAGTTGCCTGGTACGAGTCTGCCAGGCGTGACTACACACTCTGCAGTTTTGATATCTAACTTCAGCATATGGAGGGGAACAGAGCAGCCATGTCTAGCTTGTAGCTCTCTGCTCCACCAAAGGCAAGATGTTATGCAAGTGGGTAGGTGATGGGGTTGTGTGGGGTGGAGGTGTCTCCTGAGACAATTTCACAAAATGGAATGTGTGTGTGTGCCGTAGGCCATTTGAAATATTTATTTTAACTGTTGTCCTGTCAGGCAGTGAAGAACTCATTACAGCTCATCACAAGCAGGGGAGCAGAGAAATTAATCATTTGTTATGTCAGATATGACAAATACTGTTCAAATAAACATTGCCATGAAAAAAGGGAAATTTAAAGAAAATAAAGCAATTATTTCAAGGAATGTTTGAGATCCTGTCCACACTTTCTAAGAGAGCACAAAAAAAGTATTTTGTCCCTGTGGTGAATCTAGCAACATTCGATGCACAACGGAGAAGTATGATAGAAAATCATCTCTGTCAATACAACTCGGTACAACTGTGTTGAGTTTTTTTTAGGAGATGAAGAGGTACTACACATATAAAATAGGCTTTACTATGAAACATAACCTGCTGTTCTCCACCTTTTTCAGAACAAATTACCCAAATTCCCAAAGTTTGTGTGTGCGTCTGTGTGCGTCTGTGTGCGTGTGCGTGCGTGCGTGCGTGCGTGCGTGCGTGCGTGTGTGTGTGTGTATGTCTGTGTCTGTATGTGTGTCTGTATGTGTGTCTCTGTATGTAGTGTACGTGTGTGTGTGTGTGTGTGTGTGTGTGTGTGTGTGTGTGTGTGTGTGTGTGTGTGTGTGTGTGTGTGTGTGTGTGTGTGTGTGTGCGTGCGTGCGTGCGTGCGTGTGTGTGTGTGAATTATTCTCTCTCAGTGCTGTCAATACGTACAGGACCAATATCAACAAATATCCACCACAAGAACGTACCGTCATCTTAAAAATATCAATAAATGCTTACAGTGCCATCATTCCAGAACATATCAACAAATATCTACTATAAGATCTTCCTCCATCTTAGAGGACATCAACAAATACCTACAGTACCCCTGTGTTAGAAGACATCACTATCTCCTCTACACATCCGTTGGGGTGCGTAAACAGGGACTTTGAGGATGTCCATCAGTTTGACACAGGATGGCAGCTGTGTGTGATCATCTAACCATATATTTTGAGCAGATATACAACTTTATTTTTCAGCTAAAATTGAGAATAAGTTAGTGATTACAGAGATTTAGCAGTTTTCAACTTTGGTTATTCTGATCATTCATGTGCAACTTCCAAAATCTCAGAATCTAGATTCTATGTATGGCAACAGGAAAAACATACAGACACCAGCTCTAATGACATAATGATAAAAAAGCAAGGTATCACAAGCAAATCAAGAAAGTAACTTAAGCAAAAGAGAAGCAATTACACAATTCTTAATGTACAAGGAATCTTAATTACTTTGTCTGCTTAAGCATGTTTTCATTACAGATGGGTGGCAACAGCAGGTTTGAGGGGAGAAAGGGGACGGTAGTCGGTAGTGTGAGATTAAACTCGGTCATTTGGTGGGAAACACCCCATACAAATACGGGCTAACGTACACATACAAACTTTTTTCTTTACTTTGAGGAACACCTCAATGGTCTCGGCTGGAGGATTCCTCAAAGAGCTGCTTTCAGCGCCTGCTGATGAGCGAGGCGCTGCGATGGTATCTGCACAGCCAAGAGAATTAATCTGGCCACAGGGTTGACACACCACAGCAAAACAATTGTGTGTGCGTGTGTGTGTGTGTGTGTGTGTGTGTGTGTGTGTGTGTGTGTGTGTGTGTGTGTGTGTGTGTGTGTGTGTGTGTGTGTGTGTGTGTGTGTGTGTGTGTGTGTGTGTGTGTGTATGCGTGCTTGCATGCATATGTGTGTTGGAGGGTTTTGGTCCGTTTGCTAGGCGTCTTGTTGCACAGAGATAGGAACAATATTGTGTACAGTATATATGTGTGTGTGCAGGCACGTGCACAGCATAGTTGCCCACGGTGCCCGAGCAACTGCCCTTTTGCCCACATTGGCTGATATTGCCCTTCCAAGGGAGGGGAAAATAGTATGCCAATTATAATTTAATATTTCAATATCATTTGATTTCTTTATAATTCATAATTTTGATTGAAGTATTGTACAATAAAGACTTAAGTCTGTCATACAAATTCATCAGACCCGTCGAGAATGGGCACGAGTGATGTGAGGTAGGCCTACGCAGCAACTCCGGTGGGGAGGGAGAAGGCACGCGACAGGCGCTTGAGCGCCTAGACACGAAAGATTTTGAAGATGCCTGGGAGTCGGCTAGAGCCCTACACACAGTCAACATATTAGGGTACAAAATATGCTCACAATCAACCTCTCTAATACAATGTTGAGTTTAGAACTTTTAGTTATCATAAATCTGACAGCCAGCCAGCGCCACGTTTAGGTAGCAAAAAACCCGACAGCCAGCTGTAGATAGGCTATGCCTCGGAAAAATAGGCTAAGATTCCATGTTTCAACTGATTTGCTTTGCAATTCGTATTTTTGATTGAAGCTTCCTAAACTAAGTTTTCAAATTCAGATTCACCTGCACCTCGAGAGAAAAGGAGGGGCAGCTTGCGCGTTGCGGGGGACACGCGCAGCTCTAGTTCTACATGGGAGGGAGGGGGGAGCAAGCATGCATGCGACCAGGGCAGAGACGCAAAATATGTTGAAGATGTCGTGGGAGTAGAGCGACTGCCCTGATGGCCTGAGGTGAGCCTGAAACATAGTCTCTTAAAGCCGATGTCGAGTGTAGGACGTTTAGTGATCCTAAATAATCTGACAGCCGGTGTGCCACGTTCAGATATTGGGGAAAAACGACAGCCAGCTAGCTTGCAGTCAACGTTTTACATGGCTCAGGTTGTTTTGTGGAAGGCTAACCCAACTAAGAAACATGCAGATGACATGTCGTTTTATCAAGCAAGAGAGAACTCAAGGGGGTAGGCTAGCTAAAGGAAGCACATCTCTGCAGAGTTGGCTGCGAAAAAATGAACAGGTGCAGGTGAGGCAGAGAATCTTTTTCAGGATTGTAGAATTAGAGGTTTGATCTTGGTGAGACCGCTAGGAAAGTGCTTTTTCTTACACTGATATATTCTCCGACCCAGAGATACTGTTTCCACTGTCAATGTCCATGTAATTGAAATAAATCCACTCCACATGCTGACGTTTACTGTTCTTCTCAAGAGACTTAGGCCTACAAAATGTGCATGAACTAACTAAAATATCTGTAATGAAAATAAAAGGTTATAAAGTCTGCGAGAAGCTCGGAGATTCAGAGCAACAGATAAGAACTGGTCGCTCCCACCACGCCACGGTTCTTTGCGATCTGAAATGAAAGCCGGCTCGTCAATTCTTAAAGCGACAGTACACATTTTTAATATATGCTACAAAAGACCCAACAAATGACCTAAACCTGTGAATTCTTATTGTTTTAGCTTTCCTATACAATATTCATCATTTTAATAATGGAATATGCCTATTAATGAAATTTCAAATTCAAATTAAATTATCTTTTTAACCATTTTTAAGCTATATTCTATTTATTATAAATTAAGTCTACTTTGGCTGCTACAAGGATTATAAAGATGACAGTGGGTTAATTGATTAAGCATCCTCAAATTTAGCCTATTCATTTACACATCATTTCATTTCATTTAAGATGAGGATGACTCAGAGCCACAGACCTCTGCACATAGGGCAGGTAGGCATAAGACTGATCATCTCTGTGACTGATACAGGTTTAAAAACTATCAAGGCTTTTTCTCATAATTTCATTTAGGGGCAGCCACATACCACACATGAGGAAATGTGGATCAGGAGACATTTAGGGCAGGTGGGCATAAGGTTGATCATCGCTGATATGATTAATAGGTAGGCCTACATGTTTAAAAACTAGCATGTTATATCATATGGTACGCATATTCAAGATACTATACAATAAAATAATATTAATAATTATGGCAATAATATACTACTTCTACTACTACTACAAATAATAATACCCATGGTGAAGTTTCCTAAAAATTCTGAAGGCCGCTCATTGTTGATGTTTTTTTTTTTTTTTGGGGGGGGGGGGGGTATTGCCCTTTCTTCAGGTTAGAGCAACTGCCCTTTGAGATTCCTGTGCACGTCCCTGTGTGTGTGTGTGTGTGTGTGTGTGTGTGTGTGTGTGTGTGTGTGTGTGTGTGTGTGTGTGTGTGTGTGTGTGTGTGTGTGTGTGTGTGTGTGTGTGTGTGTGTGTGTGTGTGTGTGTGTGACCAATATTCTGCTGAGGTGCAGAAAGGCCAGACATAATCTTCTCCAAGGATTACACTGCTGTACCCCACCCCCCACCCCCCATCTCTAGCCTATCTCTCTCTCACACACACACACACACACACACACACACACACACACACACACACACACACACACACACACACACACACACACACACACACACACACACACACACACACACACACACACACACACACACACACACACACAAAACCCATTTCCTGTCCTACTGGGCAATGCATGCCTCAGTTCTCTAGCTACTACCAAATGGAGTTTGCTTTCATCACGTGCAGTGTGTATAGGCTACTATGTGGAAAGGAATCTGTTACTTGCACACAGGCCCGTCGACTGGGGGTGGGGGTGGGGGGGTTAACTAAGTGGGCTTGCCCCAGCAAGTCCCACTTCTTGTAATCTCTAAGTCCTGTTTATGCTTGCTTGCATATCTTGTGTCAGTCTCTAAAAAGGCAAGCCCACTTTCAGCATTTTCTGTGAGAATGCAATCTAGTTCTATTTTATTTCAAAATAAGTTGATTGTAGGGAGGAATAAATATGCTATATTTGCCTTCAATAAATGATTTCTAGATCTTGTGCTTTTTGTCCTTAAAAATGGACCAAGTACCCCCTACCACCTGAAATGCTCATGGCTTGGTCTTTCCTTACGAGGGGGGGGGGACGGACGGACGTGACATTCGGTTGGGCCATTATTTTTCAACATGTCTCAGTAGAGATCAGGAGGACAGGAAGTACACGGAAAGTGAAAAAGAGAAGAATGAAACCAGGAGCCTCTGGGATTCATTAGAAAGATTCTTCTGATGATGCAGGTACTAAGGCAGGATACAGCTTAGCAGTGTAGTGGAAAGTGCGCACATCCAGCAAAAAAGCATCAGCAGGTGCCAGATCAAAAAACTGTAAGATGCCTGAAGAAGATCTATGATCGAAACGTTGCTCCTAATAAATTAAGTCTTTTGCAAGCAGTGTGCAGATCCTTTCCCGCTCCTACAGGATACAGCTTAGCAACAAAAAGTTTTCTAGCCCCCATAAATTAGCCTGAACTAGACAGGCACTGCACGTCATTCATATTTAAAAAGAGGGGATAGTTGTCACTGAACAGCATAATAAATGAGCATTGCATTGAATAATTTTATAGCCACAATGGCCTGGCACCATGCTATATCTAACCGTGGGTGACTGAAACCATCATAGCGCACACTTCTGCAATTCGGGCATTATGTTTCAGTGCGTACACTGAAAGAAAATATTCGTTGGATTTACATGATTTTAATGTGTACATCGGTCCCACACAATCCAATTGTGTAAGGTCAACATGATTTCTTCCCCTATTTTTATTGTGTAAGGTTTAAGTGATTTTATCACCTTAAACGGAGGTGATTGGATCACCTCAACCTAACACAACTTATTCATGTTCCAGCATCATAAAAATGTGTTGGAACTATGTGATTTTTTAAAATAGTCACAAAATGTTTTTTTCACCTAAATCAGAGGTGATGAAATCACTTTAATCCTAAACAATTAATTGGTATTCCATTAACCAGAAAATATGTTGGAAAAACACAAAACTTTGACATAGTTTGAAAGTATTTTTTCATGTTTATTAAAAGGTGATGGAATCACCTAAATCATGCATACAGCTACATTTCAGTAACATGATTCTTTAGTCTCAATCCACCCCCCCCCCAAAAAATAAATAAATAAATAAATAAATAAAAAACATATGGTAAACATATTAGGTCTAGGCTATACAAATGCATTGCAGATCACAATTTGATGTACAGGCATGTGCAAACAAAAACAACAACAAGAGTCAGAATTCTGTGATTAAATGTATTGACTTTCACTGTACGCATGTAAAATGCACACAGATATACAAAACATAAGCACAGTCACAAATAACTGCTACTCTTAGACCAATCAACGAGCAGGGTCTGTGAAGAGAAAGAAAGTCCAATTCGCTTTAAAGGTGCACTGTGTATTACTTTCAGTAGTTTACTTTGAGATTTCATGCTGCCCATGCACAAATGTTGCATTTTTCATGAATATTTACCACCACCAAACTTTAAGTTGTTGTTATGAAAAGGGGAAAGAGAGGAATCTTCTCCACTGACTGTCATTTTGAATTTCTAGAAATACAGTAAACATTTTCGTAATACATTTATACATTTTTGTTTATTACTAAGTAAATATTCATGAAAAGGACACAGTTGGTAATAGGCAGCACCGTTTCAATGTGCAGCATAGTTGCCTACTCTGGTCACCATCCTACACAGTGCACCTTTAAGAAAATAATTTGTTTGGTTGCTGTGAAAAAGTGCTCTCTGGCTGGATTAGCATTCATGTGAACACATCGGACACAAATAAAATTCACTCTACATACAGTTCTTTTAGCTCAATGACTAAGTGCATTAGTCCACACTTGTAGGTGTGCGTGTGTGCGTTCATGCGCGTATACTGTATGCATGTGCACGTATAATGTATGCATGTGCGCGTGCATCTGGCAGTCCACCATTCATTTGGTTGTCCTCTTTGGTGACCACATTTGTGTCATTACCCAGTCTTATTTAAGTCTAGTTTTGGTATTTTGTTTGTCTTTAGTTTGGGTCAAAATCAACACAGTACGTACAAAACATATGCACACTAGGGTTTAATCCCGGGACCCGGGATTCCCGGGAAATCTGATCAAAACAATTTCCCGTTTCCCGGGAAAGCCATGACGGGAAACCGGGAAAAAAAATTAAGTGCGTGTCTATTTGTTGTCCCAGCAACATAAGCAACAGTGCCATCTAGCAGCGGTAACACTTCAGGCTCATTTACAAGCTGCACAGTACAGGCCCATTTCAGCAATGTCTGAGGTGCGCGGTTGAGGTATTATTTCATCCGCAACCGTTTCTCAGAATTTCTAATCCACCCGCCCTAATGTTTTTTCTCCAATTTCCAAAACCGAATCCGCCCGCCATCCGCCTATTAGTTTTTAGTATTTAAGATGCCTGAGGCACATAGTCGATCGTCTTTTTCAAGCAGTGCAGGTAATTTACATCTTGCCAGCCCATGTTTAAAGAAAATCTCTAACAGTGATTCCCAACTTGTCTCCACCCATCGCACAACGTGAAAGTTGAAACGTGTGGATGCTTTAATGCAGCCTAAATTTTAACAGTTTAAATACCTCCAGTCCAAGCAGCAAAATCGAAACTATTGGCTATCTAGCTTACAAGTTTGGATGGTATCCAATAAGACGAGTCAAGTGTCTTGCGAAGAGTGCAGAGAATTACGTCGCGCGTGTGTGTGTGAGCGAGAGAGGGTGAGAAAGGGAGCGATTCCAAACTTGTCTCCATCCATCGCACAACGTGAAAGTTAACGTGTATGCTTTCATGCAGCCTAAATTGTACCAATTTTGCCTCCTCCCCAAGCAGCACAATCGAAATAACTATTGGCTATCTAGCTTGCAAGTTTGGCTGGCCTATCCAACAAGATGAGTCAAGTGACATATGTCTTGCGAAGAGTGCAAGCGTCGCTTTGTGTGTGAGCGAGAGAACTAGAGAGAGAACGAGAGAGAGGCGCTTCCCAAAATCGCTCTGCAGAAAGGGCAAGGCGATGTCTCCAAATATTAGACATATGCAGCTTATTTTAGTTAAGTAGACATCAGGAAAGTATTTTGTTTAATAGCAAAGCCGAGCTGATTGGTTCATATTGCTCTGAAAGACACTGAAGTCTATGCCTATATTTTAATGGGTTTATTATGCGCGCGAGGTCACCTAACTGTAGTGACGCCCGGTGCTATTACCAGAGGAAAACGATAGCACTTGGGCAAACGGTAAAGTCAGTTTAGCCATGCATACCTGCCTATGATGAACCAGTTTTCTTGTTTGAAAAACACTCTTCCTGGCGCTAAAGCAAACTGCCATTTCTGACTGACCCAGATGAAATCCCATGCACGGAACTCCACTATTGAGATGACATCGTATAGGCTATATTTCCCACCGCTTATCACAGTAGCCGACAGTGAAACATTGTTCTCATGAAGCTGGCGGTAGACGTGTATACTATCCACAGGTGAAGGACAATGTGCCATGATTTGCGCACAACCTCAAACACAATTCCTTAATGGAAAATAGCCAACCCACTGTTGCATCAAACTTATAGGTGAAAGTCGTGAGCTCCACCAACAATCCACCGTCATTGATAAGCGCTGCATGCTGCGCACAGGCTATCATCTTACACTTCATTATTATTGTGTTGGTGGATAGGAGAGCTTTATCTTAATTCCTTTCTCCCAATAATGATACAAACAGTAACAACTTGATACAAAATGCCAGTTTGGGAGGAACAGTTGAATTATAGCCTCTACATGACTAGATCAAAAAAAAAAAAAAAAAACGGAATTTCCCGGGATTCCCGGGAAAGGGGCCGTCAGATCCCGGGATTTGATTCATGCCATTTTCGGGAAAAATATTAAACCCTAATGCACACTCAAGTGCTATTCTTAAATCAGCAAGGAGCTGGAAGTGCATGCAAGCAAATAGATCTCTAGAAAAAAGGTACATTTCACTTAAAGAAACAAAAATAACTGCTGTTTTTTAGTTGCTGAAAAAAAAAGAGTCCTTTCCGATTGGGTGTCACGTGTGTGACAGACATACACTAAAACTGACAATGTCCAAAGGGTGGGATGCCCAATCTTCTGTCAGAGCAGATTCCAATTGTGATGTCTTCAATTGCTTCGTCTACGGCAACTTCATCCATGACCTATTCAACACAGACAAAAGTAAATAAACACAAATTAACCAAGCCATTTGAATTAACAAATAAATCAACATTAAGCTGGGCAGTAGGTTACTGCAAAGTCCAAAGCATGTCCTCTGTTCCACTGCCAAGATTTCCTCAGTTCTAATTCTGATGTGGGACCTGGATGATGATTTAACACTGGTGTGAATTGGCCTGAAGTCGTCAAATACCAGAGCCAAAGCTGTGTAGTTGCCTTCATTCTGCAGGGATGTCAAACTCAAACCCAGGGCCAATTGTGACCCATGAAGTAATTTTATGTGGCCTGCAAGATCATTGCATAGCATGACAAGACTTTGACATGAAACTTGGTGTGTCACAGGAGTACCAGTGGGCCCAGGCAAATGAAAAAGCTCACTCTCATATGGAACAACACCCCAGGTCTACTGTGTCTCCTTGGCTGGGACCTACAAGAAGCTTGTAGTAGACAACCAGTGATGCCAATCCTCTGTTTAAGATGTTTCAGAGCACAGAGATGTAAGGGTCAGCTCGTCTCAATTAAGAGAAGAACAAGTTTCATTATGCATATACAGGTACGGTATATACTGTTCCATGCGAGGAGACTTTGAAGGAAAAGTCTACTGCATTGCTCTTTGTGCATGCGTGCAGTAATATGGAATGCAGGGCTTGTCTGTCAAGGGGCTGAAATAAGAAGTTCTTACAGTTTTCCCCATCTCAATAAGTTTCATCGATGACTTATGATTAAAAATAAAACATGCAATATTCTAGGCAGACATACAACGGGCAATATAATGAAAAGCGTAACACAGCTAGTGCACTCTGTCGGCTCTGATCCCCCCCCCATCAGAGTGAAAAACATGTGTCAACAAAGTGCTCAGATATTATACCCTTCATTGTAGTGCTCATTTTGTTTCTACATAGAATATATTAATATTTATTTTTGTTTAGCTGCATATGAATTGTGTAGCAAGTGTATTGAAATAAGGAAACCGTGAGATAGCTTGCTCACTTTCAACTGAAGCCTCTCAATGTCATGTTGAGCATAGCACAATGCATACAAATAGTGTCACACTCCACACTGAGAGTGGGAACACCAGGGAGGTAGTCATCAACACTTCTCAGATCAGATCATCTTGTCTCAGATAACTCCAATTCTAGTACTAAGCAATAATCTAATATTCACTGGTCAGAGTACGACAAAATTTAAATATAAAAATTTGAGAAGCAGCTCCTTATACCACTGGAATATTTAGTCACCCCCATTCAGATAACAGCTAATTTAAAGCAGGAGTCAAGTTGTTAAGGTGCACTGGGTAGGGTTGTGGCCAAGTGAATGCTTTACCTTGTGGACTTCGAACAGTGCTGGCCATTGCAGTGGGACTGGTGATTCTTTTCAATTCAGCACTGATCTGAAAAGACATAAAGAGCCCAAAGGATTTAACGATCAAATCATTAACATTAGGAGAAAGCCACACACACATTCAAGAAGGAGATAAAACGCTGTAATTCACAAATAAAAACATTAAAGACAATCCGAATTGAATGTCTTACCTTGCGAACTTTGAACAGTGCAGGCCACTGTGCCAGAAGTCCTCAGAAATGGTGCATCTTGTACAACTTAATGAAAGAAAGAAAGAAAGAAAGAAAGAAAGAAAGAAAGAAAGAAAGAAAGAAAGAAAGAAAGAAAGAAAGAAAGAAAGAAAGAAAGAAAGAAAGAAAGAAAGAAACAAACAAACAAAGAAACAAAGAAACAAAGAACGAAACAAAAAGGAGAACATTTGTAACCTGTGCAGCATGAGTTCAGGAAATTAAACTACTTAAAAAAAAAAAAAAAACACCTCTCCTGCACCTTTAAAATCGCAGACTGTATCATGATCTGCTTCAATTGTCATGGTACATGTTGGTGAAATTCAGATTTCCAATATTGACTCCATGCATCCAGCCTAAAACCATGTCTGTCCCACTACCACTACTTGACCATGAGCATGGGACAGTTTACTTTGTACTACTCACTTGGTTAACACCACACATGCTTGACACCATCCGAAAAAATGTGTTCATGTTGGTGTCATCAGACCACAGAGGACATGGTTCCAGCAATCCATATCTGAAGTCTGTTTGTCTCTGATGAGACCATGATAAACAAATTTGCTTTAGATTGGTGTCAAGCATGTGTGATAGTAGCCAAGGGAGAAGTATAAAGAATGTTTACGGTCAAAAAATGGTGGAGGTACTGATTTGTTTTGGGATTCTATGAATGGCATCAACATTGGGAAGCTGACTGCCACCAAAAGAAAAATGCATATGAATGTACTGGTACCATGACTACTAAGGCAGATCATGATCCTCTCTATTGGGTTTTAACATGCAGGGGTGTAACTCAATAGTTAAAGGCTTTCTGCTCAGGAACCATCAAGTAGACAGGCGAAAAAGACAGAAACTTACATCAGCCAATTCAGCAACAGTTGCTTGGATTGCAGGGGAACTGTGGTGATTATTTTGAATTCAGCACTGATCTGAAAAGACATAAAGAGCCCAAAGGATTGACAAATCATAACATTAGGGAAACCACCACACACACACACACACACACACACACACAATATAAAAACCTTAAAGACAATCAGCATTGAATGTCTTACCTTACAGACTTCGAACAGTGCAGGCCACTGTGCCAGAAGTCCTTAAAGAAAGAAAGAAGGAATTGGTGATGTTAAACATTTATAAACAGCACAGGATTCGTGAATGAGGAGCATGCATTCTGTAAAATAGGCTACTTGTAAACAATGCTCCACTTAAAATAGGAAGATATAGGCTAAGTAAAACGAGATAAGGCAGTGCATGCTTTGCATTGCACCATAAGTGCAAGTAAAAAAAAGTGCTATGCACTTCAATAAATAGGATACTATTCCCACATGTTTCATCCAATTCCCTGTGCAAAGTTTAAATTCAGATTATATGCACTCTATCTAGGTCGGTTGTTCTTTGACTTTGTGTGCAGGAAAGCTTACATTTGATTAATCTTCGGTTAAGACCACAAGTGCATGTGTGCATTAAACACCTGGGTTGGGTCAACAAACAAAAAACTTTAAAAAATAGAATACGTGGCTTAAAATGAACACACCGAAACGACGCCAGCCCTCTGTTCTCGTGAGCATGCAACTTGTTCCATGAAGTTCTAGTTCGCTGTGCACCCCCACCACCCCTCCCCCATTAACGGATCAGACCCTCCCGCGCAAATATAGCTATTAACTGAAGATGACCAGCTAGATTGTTGTACAGTACATCATTGAATATCCTAAATGTACATATTTTCCATTCTTTTCGAAATTAACATGATGCCAACTGCATGTGTTTGCAGTGCACCTGTTACTAAGCAAAGAGCACTGCGTGGGTAAATGTAGTAGAGTCTAACTTCACCTTTGGCTCAGCTTCCACACACAAAAGACACAAGAGCAGTTCTACATCGCCCACAATAAATGAAAGTAATTCAGTTACATACTCCAATTTCGTGTAGATCTTCACACATGACAACACTATTCCAGCGAGATGAGACTGAAGAGTAGGACCGAGCTGAGGCGAACGGCTCTCTGGCTTAGAAACTTTCAGGCTTCTTCTTGTCTTAGAAAGTGGTGCACTAGCGCCACCTCAGGACTGGAGGCCACTCCAGACACAACTTAATCATGTTCATTCAAAGCATTAGAAACATGCAAATTCAGCAGTCTCCAAGAACACATTATCCCTTATTTGATGAAATCATGTTTACTCAAGGAATGTTAATGAATTGTTTTGCATCTATTTACTTTATATAGGTTAATTCAAAGACCTGCCATTCCCTCTTTTTTCAGTGTAGGGCGCTCACTATTGTACTAGTGTATTGTATTGTATGCAAGATAGTTGCCATTTCGGGTGAAGGAAATGTCATTACGAGCACGAGACACTATGCAATGTGTAAACAGTAGCCAACTAATATTTTGGAGAATAAATGCTATGCTCACCCATCACTTACAGTCCAAAAATCTCCCCTTTCTTACTCATTGTGTGTGTGTGCGCGCGCGTGTGTGTGTGTGTGTGTGTGTGTGTGTGTGTGTGTGTGTGTGTGTGTGTGTGTGTGTGTGTGTGTGTGTGTGTGTGTGTGTGTGTGTGTGTGTGTGTGTGTGTGCGTGCGTGCGTGCGTGCGTGCGTGCGTGCGTGCGCGTGTGCATACTGCACAGACTGCAGACATTTAGGGAGCATGCAATCACACACTAAATATTAATGATCGCCTGCTATGTCCCACCCCTCCCTCTCTACTCCTATAGCCCACAGTGATGCTTGTGTGTGTGTGTGTGTGTGTGTGTGTGTGTGTGTGTGTGTGTGTGTGTGTGTGTGTGTGTGTGTGTGTGTGTGTGTGTGTGTGTGTGTGTGTGTGTGTGTGTGTGTGTGTGTGTGTGTGTGTGTGTGTGTGTGTGCGTGCGAGTGCGCTTGCACATTTCCTTAGCACCCTCAGGGTGTAGCCATCTGTAGAGCTCCCACCCACTCACAGTGTCCTCCCATTGGGTAGAACATCACCACACACACACACACACACACACACACACACACACACACACACACACACACACACACACACACACACACACACACACACTCACTCACTCACTCACTCACTCACTCACTCACTCACTCACTCACTCACTCACTCACTCACTCACTCACTCACTCACTCACTCACTCACTCACTCACTCACTCACTCACTCTCACACACACACACACACACACACACACACACACACACACACACACACACACACACACACACACACACACACACACACACAAACCTCATTCTGGAAAACACTATCAGGGCTCTCGCCGTTTGGCCCATTCAATTATGCATGAAGGACCATAAAGACACACACAGACGCGCGCACACACACACACACACACACACACACACACACACACACACACACACACACACACACGTATATGCATTGGTGTGTGAGTACATACACAAACACACAGCATAAAAACACACACTCATGTGCACTCACAATCTCTCACACGCACACACACACACACACATATACACACAACACAAACACAGTCTCTCACACACACAAACACATGCATGCATGTACGCACTCAAGCGTGCGCGCGCACACACACACACACACACACACACACACACACACACACACACACACACACACACACACACACACACACACACACACACACACACACACACACACACACACACACAGCATAAACACACACTCAATATGCAGCAGCTCCTCTTGAGACTGGGTTACTATACGAAATGAGGCCAAAGCCTAATCATCTATTTCCCGTTGTTGTTGTTGTTGTTGTTGTTGTTGTTGTTGTTGTTGTTGTTGTAAAAGGGGGGTTCGTTAAGGGCAAGTTTGTGGTATATGTTGCTTATTCATCACACACACCTGTGTTTTTTTGCTGTGTGTGTGAAGAGGTGTGTAGAGAAGATATTTAAGGGCTGTGGAGGTCCAGGGAA
This sequence comes from Engraulis encrasicolus, assembly GCF_034702125.1. Lineage (NCBI taxonomy): Eukaryota > Metazoa > Chordata > Actinopteri > Clupeiformes > Engraulidae > Engraulis > Engraulis encrasicolus. The sequence goes on from NC_085866.1 coordinate 55,733,270, forward strand.
ACACACACCTGAGCTGAGGGATACATACCTTTATTGCTCTTGGTGTGTGTGTGTGTGTGTGTGTGTGTGTGTGTGTGTGTGTGTGTGTGTGTGTGTGTGTGTGTGTGTGTGTGTGTGTGTGTGTGTGTGTGTGTGTGTGTGTGTGTGTGTGTGTGTGTGTGTGTGTGTGTGTGTGCGTGCCTGCATGTGTGCGTGTGTGTGAATATAGGTGGTCTGTAAGTAGGTTAAGGTCTGAGGAGGTCCAGAGAAGCACAGACCTGAGCATGGGAGGTCTACAGACCTGCATACTCAACAGTGGGCTCATAAAATAATCATAACTTCACTTATTCTCACTCTGGTTCTCGTTTCTCTCACCTCTCTCTCTCGCCTCCATTTACCTTGCTCCTATTCGAGCTATTTCTAACCCTCTCACACGCCAATGCTCTCAACTCTCTTCCTCTCACAATTTCTTCTTTTTGTTTTTTTTTTCATGTTTACTTCTTTTTTCTTGTCTTTTTTCTCTCTTTGTCTTGCTCGCACTCCTTCTTTCCCTCTCCATCTCTCTCACCCTCTCTTTATCACCCGGAGAGCAGACGGAACGTTTTCTGATTGGCTGAGTAGGGTGTACGTTATTCCCCAAGAACAGGACATCTATGATGTCATGCGGGCGTACGGGCGTCTAACTTAGTCGCGCCTAAAATGCTGACAATATTTAAATATTTAAAGAAATCATGTGGATGATTTACCCTCAGCATTCCAAATGAAGGTTCTATGCGCGACTAAGTTAGGCGCACGCACACCCGCATGACAGAGACGCGTTGTAAGTTGGTCGCTGGATTCTGGTGAAGTTGGCATGGCAGTTGGAACACCTCGGCAGCCACTATCCTGTAGCCTTTTTAAGACAGTCTAACGTGTATTTTAAATAGCTGTTCACATGCAAGATATTGAACAGCTGATAAGCAAGACAACGAACACTTTTTTTCCACTGCGACAGCAAGGCTAAAAGTCAATCTCCTGCAACAAGATCATCTGCGAGGCTCACCGAACTATCACAACTTTAAATAGTCTATGAATGAATGTAATTGCGATCAAAATGTCTGATGACAAACAAATCATAGCCTAACGAGGAATAACCATCCTAGGGGCCCCTGCCTATCCCCATTGGCCAAAAGAAAGAAAAAACGTTGTATTCATTGGTTAAAAATAAAGCGGTAGCCTAATAGGTGCCCCTGGCCATGCTAATCCGCCCCGGCCTGTCATACACTCTCTAACCCCTTCTCTTACTTTCTCTTCTCCTCTTGTGTACAGATGTACATCCAAACGACCACGTTGACCATCTCGGTGAGCCTGAGTGCCTCTGTGTCTCTGGGGCTGCTCTACCTGCCCAAGGTGTACGTTGTGCTGCTGCACCCAGAACAGAATGTGGCCAAGCGCAAACGCAGCCTGAAGGCCGTCGTCACCGCGGCAGCCATGTCCAACAAGTTCAACCCCAAAGGAGGACTCCGCCCCAACGGGGAAGCAAAATCAGAGCTGTGCGAGAGTCTGGAAACGCAAGGTGAGCATGTGTGTGCATGTGTGACCATGAAGTGTTTGGGTTGGTTATGCCGTATGTGGGGTTTGGGGGTTGTGTACCTCTTTGTCTAACAACTTCAACCCTAAAGTCGAAGCCAGCAGTGTAGTCAAATCAGAAATGTGCAACAGTCTGGAGACATGGGGAAAGGGTACGTGTGTGTGTGTGCGCGCGTGTGTGTGTGTGTGTGTGTGTGTGTGTGGGGGGGGGTGCTAATGTGACGTGTGTGTGTGTGTGTGTGTGTGTGTGTGTGTGTGTATGTGGGTGTGTGTGTGTGTGTGTGTGTGTGTGTGTGTGTGTGTGTGTGTGTGTGTGTGTGTGTGTGTGTGTGTGTGTGTGTGTGTGTGTGTGTGTGTGGTCATGCAGTCATGTCCAACAAGTTCAACAATTCAACCCCGAGGCCAGCCTCTCAGTCAGAGCTGTGCATGAGTGTGAGTCATGAAGCAGAGAGGGCAGTGTTCAAACCTGTCTGTATGCATATATCCATAATATCCATGGCCATTTGTTTGTTATTGTTGTATGTCAGTGAACATGTTTTTATCCATTTGTGTGTGTGTGTTTGTGTTTGTGTTTGTGTTTGTGTGTGTGTGTGCGCGTGTGTGTGCGTGTGCACGTGTGCGTGCGTGTGCGTGTGCACTAATGTGAATGTGGAGAGGAATCTGTATTCACTGACAGTTTCCTGTGTCTGAGAGTTGTGGTATATTTTTCTCTCTGGGAAGCTTTTTGGTATTATTTGTCAGCAGTGATAACAAATAAGCAAGTGTGACAACTCCTGTCAGTAGTGGCAAGCTGTTGATGGAAGATAAGTGCATCGTAGCATGGACAAGGAGTCATGTTTGCTCCCTGAGTAAAAGATAGTTTACAGACACAAAAAAACAAACAAAAACATTTCATCATTCACACTGTTTCCTTGGATTGTGCAATTGCTAAACCAGTAGCAAGAGAGAAAATGTTCCTCCGAGAATTCAACTAAATCAATTTCAGACGGAAAAATGAGCCTCTTCACATCCTTCAGATAATCTTTCTAGATTAGCCATGCCTCTGTGCGTGCGTGCGTGTATGCGTGCGTGTCTGCGTGTGTGGCTTACAATGCTAATAATGTGGATATAATTGGCCTCCTGTGCTTCACATAATCACTTATGACCACACACAGACAGACGCACACAGATATTGTACACACACACACACACGGGCGAGCACGCGCCCAGCAATCCTGAGAAGCTAAATTTGATGTAGAGTTATCAGCAGAGTTATCATTGTCAGTGCTCATCGAAGCTGTCAGTGGGGGAGTTTGACTGAGCTCTCTGTGAAGAAGTCATTCATGCAGGCAGTGGCTGTTAAAATCGCTATTCTGTAAGCAACTAGGCATCTATTTGGCGCTTGATACTAAAGAAAATATGTGGTGTTTCAGCTTTTCAATCTTGGAAAAGAAGTTCAATTGGTTACAACATGGCTTGTTTAGTATATCTTTTCATAGGACAACATTAAAGAAATTTCACTTTGACACAATGATAAGTGACCTGTTAACAACATATATAACCGCTTAAATTTGTTGTTCATTCACAAAAAATCTAAATACAGCCATTAATGCTTGAACATGTACCCACAAAAGTGAGTACACCCCAGATTAAAATCCGGTAGAGATGGGGCCGTGTTGGCCCGAATCGTCTCGAAATGAAAAGGGATTAAAAGGGAGGTCATCAGTGTGCGGTGCAACCTTTCATTTGGAGTCTGCACCTGGCTTAAATACATTGGTGTGAGATTTGAAGAAAATCCTATGGAGAGTATCATGATTTGCTTCAGTAGTCACAATGCATGTTGACATGCATGTTTCTTTTAGGTGTAATTCAGATTTCCAATGTTGACAGCATCCATTCATCCCCAAACCATGTTGGTCTCAAGAGAGATGAACAGACCAAGGATTTGGATCACTGGAACCATGTTGTGGTCTGAAGAGACCAAGATGAACAAATTTGCTTTAGATGGAGTCAATCATGTGTGGAGGTAAACAAGTGAGTTTTACAAAATAAGTTTAGCATCTCGATAGTCAAGCATGGTAGTGGGACCTAGCGTCTTGTTGTTGCCAGAGTAAAGCGTGTCCTTATAGTAATATGTTACTACCTCAACAAATGAGCAGAATTATTCAGTCATAATGCAGACAAAGTCATTAGGGAAAGGCATTGCATAACTGTACCAGGTCATCTACAATACTCAGTGTTGGTCAATGGCTTCTGAAAAATGTTGCACCAATTTCTAGCCTTGCTATCCACAGATAACAGATACTGTTGTATAACAGCAACTCCTGTGGAACTCCATTATCTCATGGAAGTGCACAAGCCCACAAGGAGAACAAACTCTAAAATGAGGTCCCGCTTGTTGCTATTTTTCTTAAAGGGACATTGTGCAGGAAATGGTCAAAAAAGGTGCTGCAACTATGCTGCTAATTGAAACTGGGCTGCCTATTGCCAAATTTGATCTTTACATGAAAGTTTACTAAGTAATAAACAAATATTTTCTAGTGTGGTCCAAGTACAGTCATTTTTGCAGTTAAAAATGGCTATTTTTGGAAATTCAAAATGGCTGACCATGGAGAAGATCCCCCTTTTCATGTATGAAAAGTGCAATTTTTCCAGTCATAGTGAATACTTAGAATTTGATGGTGGTGGTAAGTATTCATGAAAAAGTTAACATTAGTGAATGGGCAGCATGAATTCTGGAAATAAACAACTAAAAATCTCACACAGTGTCCCTTTAACTCTCCAATGGGGGAAGTACAACAAATGGTGTGGATGGATTGGGAGGGAAAAATAAAGTATTTTGAGATCTGAAGTTGCACGCACCTGTGTTGAAAATAAGAGGTGGTGTTGAATGAAATCTTTCAGTTTCTCAGCCTAATCTGTGTTCAGTTTAAGCACTACAAAGGGTCTCCTTTCTTGTCATTGTATTGTTATTTTTATCTTGTATAGAAGGAAGCTGTGGCTCCTGACATCAACCAAGGGAAACTCGTTGGACAAGAAACATTCTTTCAGGGAAAGAGAGAACATTTCCTCATGTAGATTTTGTAATAGTTGCCAGTGTTTTATTCACATGGACAACTGCTGAATACAAAATGTTCACTCTTTCAACATACAGTCCTGATATATTGTACTATGTATGTTTTTTTTTTCTGAAAGAAAAATAAATAGTTCAAATCCAAAATATGGAGGTATATTATCAGACGATGGTCTTGGCTGTGCAGCAATGTATCGGGTCATCCTCCTCATATTTTACTTTTTTCATAAAATAGGCTATTCTAAAAATGTGTCAAAAACATGTACAACTTACGTGTAAAGTGTCAACACCGTCAGGATTCGGTGACTGATCATATGCAGTCCAGTCAAGAAAAGGTCTCCACATTTGCAATTATTTTGGGGGGTTTATTTCATGAAACAAAACAGAATAATGCATAATGACACATGTGCCATGGAATAGACGATAGACACAACCATAAGATTTGAATTCTCAGGCCCACTTTCTGACTTGACTACGGATGCTTTCCCCCTGGCCCATTGTAGTGGTGTGTGGCTTCCTGTTATCACTGTATTGAGAATTTGCTCTCTGATGCTATCATCGCTCCCTGGACTAACCACAGCTGTCTTACCTTACCTGTCTGTCAGATTATAGCGAGACAGGGGAACCTGGTGAGGGACTCTAGACAGACAACCAGGTAATGGCTTCGTTTGAATTAGCTCGGTTAGTTTGGACTGGACTGTTTTTAACCAGAGGTGGACAAACTGGAGAGAGCAAGTGAATGGCCTACCAGGTATTCCTTTGTGACTGAACTGTCTGTAAATGTGATATAAGCAATCAAAAATCTTATTTATCTAGGATACCTAATGTGAAATATGTGGCAGGACTTCTACTTTCTAATCTCCACCTCTGGTTCTGACTCAGTCCATCACCACCTCTAAATACACAATAGCTACACTATAGATATGCACTGAATCTGTCTCTGGACTTTCCCCTCTGAATCCTCACCTTGCCTGCTTTGGATGTGCCACATTGTTTGCTAGTCCAGCCTGCTTCCCCATACTTTCAAGGAAACCCTTGTTCCCCTCCACCTCAGATAAATGGCATTGAAGAAAACAACAAATTAGACCACCTCACATCCACATTCCCCAACACAACCCCCTTCTTCACCACCCCCACCAACCCTCTACACGCACACACACGTGCACACACACACACACACACACACGCACACACGTACGCACGCACACGCACACGCACACGCACACACACACACACACACACACACACACACACACACACACACACACACACACACACCTTTATTATCTTGTAAATCGTTGTGTCCTGAAGTACTATGTGTTTTGTGTTTTTTTCCCTTCAGTGCTCTCTTTGCTGCCCAATGTGTGTTTAATGAAGGCAATGGTGATAGCCACATATTGGCCCAAATTCGTTTAGCACAATAGCAAACTGTGGAATTAGGCGTAATGGAAAACACAGCAGCTGTTAAAATAAGGGTTGGGTACCGCTGGTAGGGAAGGGGATGGGGAGGGAGAGGGGAATAGAAGATGGGCAAGACAGATGGAACTGCCAACTTCAATTTTGTCTGGACCATCTATTTTTTAGCTAGGCCTTGCTCTGTGTAAATATTTAAATAAGGTTCATTTGTCAATGCATGCCGGGGATGGACAGGCACAGGAGAGAGAGAGAGAGAGAGAGAGAGAGAGAGAGAGAGAGAGAGAGAGAGAGAGAGAGAGAGAGAGAGAGAGAGAGAGAGAGAGAGAGAGAGAGAGAGAAGATGGAGGAATAGAGAGGGGGCAGGATAAAGGGAGG